>NW_023994189.1:22500-65000 GCF_015586225.1 Lucilia sericata | reverse complement strand
TGGCGTACAGTCGAGATTGTAGAAATAAAAATGTGTGGCACCCATTATGCGATACAATTCAACAAATTCTACTATACGCAATACGTCACTGTAGTTGCTTTGTAGGGGGCCCACACAAACGGATATGGCCGGTTTTGATTGGGCAAATAGTTGGTCCATATCGCGGGGATAACTAGAAAAGGCGGGAAGCAAATAAATTAAATAATATTAAATTAATAATAGAGCTCGATAACCTACCTTATGGATATAAAAGTG
Organism: Lucilia sericata; assembly: GCF_015586225.1. NCBI lineage: Eukaryota > Metazoa > Arthropoda > Insecta > Diptera > Calliphoridae > Lucilia > Lucilia sericata. Next base: position 64,745 of record NW_023994189.1, on the reverse strand, counting down.
GGACTTAAATGACTTAAACTATTGCTTTTGTATTGTATGGCCGCTGCTTGAGGAAGATAAACTTTTGAATTGGCAACATGTTCTTTGTATATAGGACAGACTATGGTAAATGCAGCATATTTTTTATCATGATGTTCACGCAAAACTTTCACTTCTTCAGCTTTGACTTCGCTTAATAAATAATCCTCTGATCTGTAAAGTAACATTTTATAAAGATTAAAGGGTTTTATGTTGAATTCTTACAATCTTATAAAGTGTTAGCATTATTGTTTTATACGTAAAAATTTGAAACACAAACAACCTTAAAATACAGCTAATATCTTCCTTAAATTGTAATGGAAGTACGGCAAACACTCTTATGGCTCCAATGGCGATAAGGTTATTTTTACTGGGTTTGGCTGCAAGGAAGAAGAGAGAGATTTTTGAATCATTATTTTCGTTGTTGCAGAATTGTGTTGCTATATATGGAAGTATAATTTGGTATAAAACGACTATCAAAAATATCGTCCGAAATCGTCTAGTGTCAAGAGTCCAACTGTTAAAAAATTTCGAATCAAAACATATGAAAATAACATCACTTCCATGGTTCTAGGTCCGTTATAATAATTACCTATAATTTCAGTACGTTTATCAAAGTAGGCTGAATAGATTTTATGCTTCATGGGGGCATGACCTATAGTACGCCATGTGTTGTTGTAGTTCCATGCTGTAGACATAGGTTTTATCAATTCCATAGATAATTGAGTGGTTTTAATATCATCTCGTAGCTTTTCATTCTACAAATATAAAACGAATAGCCAGAATTTAAAAAAAAAATCGGTAACGAACAATTTTCAAAATTTAAAAATTTCTCTTTAAACTATGGTTAAAATTTCAAACTAAAATATTAAACTTTAATTAAACTTAAACACTTACTGCCTGCGTTAATAAAGAGATATAGGTTAATATTAACAAAGCACTTGCTATAGCAGCCGATAAACTGAAATAGATATATTGCAAACGATTTGTATCTTGCACTATCATTATATTATAATTTAATTTCGTTTTAGTTTATATATATATTTTCTTTCATTTTTTTATATTTTATTTATTTTAACACTTATTATTTTTTAATTTTCTTTATAAATTATTATTAAAGTTATTTTCTTTGTTATTTCTGGTTTAATATTTATGTTTCTTTATAGTTTATTATTATTTGAATAAAAGTGTTTTTCATATTTGCAGCTTTTTCTTTGTTCTTTAGTTCAGACACTAACAGGTCATCAGTCATGGTGCTGTACAATGTTGCAAAACTCGTAATTCTTTTAAAAAGAAATACAATTTACAAGCACTTAATCTTAGTGTTGTGGAAAAACAATATGTTATCAACATTTGACATTCGATTCGATTATTTAATTAATTAAAGGTTTTGGAGAAAGGTTTAACCTATGACGAATCGTTTATACCAATCATTAAAACCTACTTATTGTACCCTGCTCTATATTTAAGTTCCGTAGCCGCTCCTATAAAGACTTTTTCGGTTTTACCGATATACTCAGCCCTTTGCTCCTTCTATTTGGGTCCTACTTATTATGCTTTCATCATACCGACTGACAAATCTTCTAAGACCCCAGAATATTTTGCATACCTATTAATAAAATCCATATGGTTGAATATGGTTGAATTTATTTATATGGTTGAATTTATTTAATTTATTTTATTAATCGCTGGTAAAGTGATTAAACTTCGAAGAGGCTTTAACATTTTCGGTCTTTTTGTACAATTATAATTTAAGTAAATCTAATTCTCTGAATTTATTGTTTAAACGAGTACCTTCTTAATTTTATACGTCACTAGTTATTGTCATACAAAATGTGCAATTTTACAGTGAGTGCCACAAATATCCATAAAAGAGTGATAGGGTTCTAGAGTTGAAGGAAAGAGTCGACTTTTTGAGTTTTTGTAATTTGGAAGAAGTCGACTATTCCATGTCAGGAATAATTGTCGACCTTTTGACATTGTTGCATAATGATTTGGTGCCTTAAATGAACTTTTATTAAGAGTGCTTAGAAAACTACTGTCAAACAATCGAATTATAGACTTTTTGTCGAAAAGTGAAGTCATTAGGTAGTGGGGGTGTTGTGTTCCAATAAAGTGAACTAAGTCGACTGAAAACGCAAATCACAACGACGAAAACTAACGAACAAACGGAACAACGAACAACTAACTCACTAACGACTAAAACTAACGAAAACGACTAACGAACGAACGAACAACTAACGAACGAACTAGAACGAACGAACGAATAACGAACGAATAACAAAAACGAACGAACGAAACGAATCGACGACCGAACGAAAACGAACAAACGAACGAACGAAACGAAAACTAACGAACGAACAACGAAACGAACGAACAAGAACGAACTAACAAGGAACGAACGAACGAAAACAACGAACTAACGAACGAACTAACTAACGAAACTGAACTAACTACGACTAACTAAACTAACAACGAACGAACTAACTAACAACGAACTAACTAACTACTACTAACTAACTAACTAACTAACTAACTAACCTAACTAACTAACTAACTAACTAACTAACTAACTAACTAACTAACTAACTAACTAACTAACTAACTAACTAACTAACTAACTAACTAACTAACTACTAACTAACTAACTACTAACTAACTAACTAACTAACTAACTAACTAACTAACTAACTAACTAACTAACTAACTAACTACTAACTAACTAACTAACTAACTAACTAACTAACTAACTAACTAACTACTAACTAACTAACTAACTAACTAACTAACTAACTAACTAACTAACTAACTAACTAACTAACTAACTAACTAACTAACTAACTAACTAACTAACTAACTAACTAACTAACTAACTAACTAACTAACTAACTAACTAACTAACTAACTACTAACTAACTAACTAACTAACTAACTAACTAACTAACTAACTAACTAACTAACTAACTAACTAACTAACTAACTAACTAACTAACTAACTAACTAACTAACTAACTAACTAACTAACTAACTAACTAACTAACTAACTAACTAACTAACTAACTAACTAACTAACTAACTAACTAACTAACTAACTAACTAACTAACTAACTAACTACTAACTAACTAACTAACTAACTAACTAACTAACTAACTAACTAACTAACTAACTAACTAACTAACTAACTAACTAACTAACTAACTAACTAACTAACTAACTAACTAACTAACTAACTAACTAACTAACTAACTAACTAACTAACTAACTAACTAACTAACTAACTAACTAACTAACTAACTAACTAACTAACTAACTAACTAACTAACTACTAACTAACTAACTAACTAACTAACTAACTAACTAACTAACTAACTAACTAACTAACTAACTAACTAACTAACTAACTAACTAACTAACTAACTAACTAACTAACTAACTAACTAACTAACTAACTAACTAACTAACTAACTAACTAACTAACTAACTAACTAACTAACTAACTAACTAACTAACTAACTAACTAACTAACTAACTAACTAACTAACTAACTAACTAACCAAAAGTGTGCTTTCTAAGGCAATATTTTAAAAACCTTTTCGCGCTTTTTATTACACAGGCCGACAAATTAAAAAAAAAGTCGAAACCCTGAAACCCCAAAATGTACGAAAAAATCAGTTTTTGTCAACTGGTTGACTTTCAGATGTAAAATAATAAAATGTTATATTTTATAAATAAAATTGTTATAACGTCTCAAAAAGGGCCGAAAATTGAGTATTTCATATTTCAAGACACAATCAGCTCTATAGCCAATCAACATTTCACGTGAAATATGTTCCCTTTTCACTTTTTTTTGTACACTAATTTTTCTGACGTGAAAAATATTCTTCTGTATAAACATTGCATACAAAATTAACTATTGTGAATGAATTGTTCACGGCATGTTCACGATAGCAAATTTTTCCTTCGAGGAGAATGAAAATTTCAAGGGAACAAAGATTTCACTTCGATTGGAGATAGAGATGAATATCTCTAATACCAGATGTCATGGAAACCAGATTTAGATTCAGCGCATCTCCATCCTTTAGAGTAGTATACTTTGGTCTCTGGGACTAAAAATTTGTCGGCCTGTGTTATTTTACCGTTAAAATATGGAAAACTTCAAATCAATATCATTGCTATAGGAAATTGCTTACCCACATAAAGCTTGAGTTATCTTAAAATTTTTGATATCTTCATCGCAGATAACGGATAGATAGGTGTACCGCTATGAGTAATTTGTAAGATTTAGGTTACAAAATCACTCAAAAATACCTTCTTTCTTGCTTACTATTGAGGGTAACAAAAGTATAATAATGGTTTATTTGACACACACTGTAAAAGAACTTTTCTTTTGTTTTTTTCTTGCCCCCTAACAAGTCATTATCATAGACTGTCTTATTTTAATTACACTCTAAGGTAATGCTATTGATTCGTCTTTTGGTTCTGTTTAGTGGAAAAACAACAACAACAAATTGCAAATCTGAAATAAACAACATTTGGCCCTTTTGTAAAGAAAAAACGCAAAAGCTACAATTTATTTTTTATTAATTATTTACAACTGTAGGTCACTAAATCTCTTCTTTTAATTTATTACTTTTTTATGTATTTATTATTAAAAACATGTGTATTGTGTTTTGTTATATATAGAACAATTTATTGTTATTTCTTTTTATTTTTTGCTGCATATAGATTTATATATTTTATTTTCCTCCATATGTATCAAAGATTTTTTTTGTTTTGTGTAGACGCTGAATATCAACATCTAAATACTTATAAACATGGAAAAACAACTATTCCAAATTTTCGATAACATGTGTGGTGTTTTGTTTTCTTTTTGTTTTTTTTTTATTAATATTTTTTTAAGCACAAATAATATAAAAATATTTAATGAACCCGTTAATGTCACTTCTCACAGAATAATTTTGAACAACTAAAAAAAAAGAAAATTTTTAATCGAATACCAAAACACTGTTGGTTCCACAACAACTGATTAGTTGTTTTTTTTTTTGCGTGAAATTTTTTATTAAAAATTTTCTGTTATTTTTTTATTTTATATGTAGAATTTTCTTTTTGGTTAAACAAACAAATAAACAGATTATTTCGGTTGGTTTTTAAATAATTGAGGGAATATTTATAATAATAGAATCAATTAACAACTACCGCTACACTTTTCCACTTTTCAAACTGCAAAACTTACTGACGATAACACACTCAAGATCCCAATAAAACATATAAGCCAAATTGCCAATGTCCAGATAAAAACTGCAACTTTTTTGGCCATTAACATTAAAATATTTTGCAGAGTATTAAACAAAAGGAAAAACTATAATTTATAACAATTATGTGTATACTATTTCACTAGTTGTGACTTAATAGTGAAACTTTTTCATAATGAAGTCATTTGGTTTTCATATTTGATAAGATTAAAATAACTATATAGGCCGTGGATAAACTACTAAACACTCAATTGCTAAATATTAGTTATTGAGATAAGATTAAGTTCGAACAAACACTTAATGAAAAAAATCACTCAATTATCAATTACAAAAATTGAGTATATTTCATATGAAATTCGAAATGTTAAAATTATTGGACTGGTCGCCCCATTCATTTGTCTTCTCTGCTAATTCTACAAATGTCATCCCTATACAGAACAAAATGCTACAAAATAAATCCGTTATATACATTTCCATTTAAACTTGACATTTATCCGCTGTAGTACCTATAACCATATAAATATATCGTGTTTTTAAATATAGTCTAGAATATAGCCTGGACTATAGACTCATCTGGACTATACACTAAATTATAGACCAAACTAAAGACTAGACTACAGTCTGGAATATATACTCGACAATAATCTGGAATATAGACTATAGCCCGGATTATATACTAGACTACAGTCTGGGCTATATGTAGTCCAGACTATAGACTAGACTATAGTCTGGAGTATAAACTAGCATAGTCTGGACAATAGACTACACTATAGTCTGGACTATAGACTAGACTAAAGTCTGGACTATAGACTAGACTATAGTATGGACTATAGACTAGACTATAGTATGGACTATGGACTAGACTATAGTCTGGACTATAGACTAGACTATAGTCTGGACTATAGACTAGACTATAGTATGGACTATAGACTAGACTATATTATGGACTATAGACTAGACTATAATATGGACTATAAACTAGACTATAATATGGACTATATATTAAACTACAGTCTGGACTATAGACTAGACTATAGTCTGGACTATAGACTAGACTACAGTCTGGACTATAGACTAGACTACAGTATGGACTATAGACTAGACTACAGTCTGGACTATAGACTAGACTATAGTCTGGACTATAGACTAGACTATAGTCTGGACTATAGACTAGAATATAGTCTGCACTATAGACTAGACTATAGTCTGGACTATAGACTAGAATATAGTGTGGACTGTAGACTAGAATATAGTCTGGACTATAGACTAGACTGTAGACTAGAATATAGTCTGGACTATAGACTAGACTATAGTCTGGACTATAGACTAGACTATAGTCTGGACTATAGACTAGACTATAGACGAGTCTAGACTGGATTATAGACTAGACTATAGTCTAGACTATAGACTGGACTATATTCTGAACTATGGACTACACTAAAGTATGGACTAGAGGCTCGACTATAGAATTGACTATAGTGTGGGCTATAGGCTAAACTATAGACTAGACTGTAGTGAGGATTAGACTATAGTCTGGACTATATAATAGAATAGTCTTGACTATAAACTAGAATAGTCTAGACTATAGACTACAATAGTCTTGAAGTTAGTCTAGAATAGTCTGAACTAAAAACTAGAGTAGACTGAACTATAGACTAGAATAGTCTGGACTATAAGCTAGAATAGTCTGGACTATAAGCTAGAATAGTCTGGACTATAGACCAGACTATAGTCTAAACTCTTGACTAGATTACAGTATGAACTATAGACTAGAATATAGGCCGTACTATAGACTAGACTAACTATAAGTATATAACTATAGTCCGGTCTATAGATTAGACTATGGTCTATATTGTTGACTAGACTATAGTCTGGACTGTAGACTAGACTGCATTCTAGAAATAGACAAGACTAAAGTGTGGACTATAGACTTGACTATAATCGAGAATTTTGCATATTAAAATAAAATTAAAAGTTTTACATTAAATTTTACAAATGTAAGTATTTTATTAAAATATCTGTAATGTACATAAATAATTTAATTATACATTTGATTAGTTAATTCTTTTTTGTTTTTGTCTTATGAACACACACACATTATTAGTTTTAAACTTGAACACACTTTATCTGCTCTGAATTTTTTTGTTAATTTTTCATCTCCATTACTTTTAAATTTCGTATTTATCGTTAACATTCTTAGAAAAGGAACACTTGTAGATTTATCCTCCATACACAACATTAAGAATTTTGTCCGTTATCACTCTGTTTGCCAGTTTCATCAGCGCTTTTATCCTTTTGCTGGTCACTGCTTGCCATAGAGTCGTTGTTAGCATTATCATTGGATTTTACAGGTTCCACGGCTATAAGATTGGAATCACGATCTAATAAAGCACCGTAGGCAGAGCTATAAGAGGAGAGAGTAGAGATCTTTTTTCAATAAATTTACTATTCTTAAGGTAATAAAAATATATAGTAGAGAAAATTTAAGATTTGAAAAATAATGAAAAATAAAATTACAACAGATTTACAAAACATTTACAAATTGAAAATAAATTATTTAATTTTTTAGTATTGTGATATGTTAAACCATCTACAACTTACCTTTGCTGATCTCTATTCCTGTCCCTATTGTTATTATTACTATTACTAGTATTACTACCACTATTATTACTACCACCTCGGGAGGGTTGATCATCTTCTCTCATATACGACCAACCGCCCGTTGAACCCGAACCTTTCGAACTGTCATTACGATTTGTATTCGAATTTGTGTTGTAGGTTGTCTGAGAAACACCCATATTATAACCACCGCTATCAATGGTACCAGATGTTACACGAGTTCCCCCTTCTTGGGGATTATATGGACAATTTGGTTTCCTAACTCCACAGGGTGAAATGGCAGGTGAATTATAACCGGGTTCGGGTAAATAGCGGCGATCTTCTTGTGTTCCTTTAGCATAATATTGGCCATGACCAGCACTATCATAGCTGGACTGCCCTCTAAGTATGGGTTTTGGTTGGTTAGATTTTTAGGTGGTAGTTAATGGTAATTTTAAAGTAGAAGGTGCACATGTTATTATTTTAGTGGTTTTTGTAGAAGTGTTTTAAAAGAGTTGATTTTTTTGTTTGTTGTTTTTGTAGTTGTTGTATAATACATGAAGTTCAAAGTTTAAAGTGTTGTTGTCATTTTTTTAAATATGTAAGTATATAAAAATAGAGTTTTTAATGTACAAAGTTGGACTTAAAAAGTTATAAACATATAGTGAAAACAGATCTTTTTAAAATATAGGCTGTAGACAAGACTATACTCTGGACTATAGACTACACCATAAATTGGACTGAAGACGATAATATTCAATGGACTATAATCTGGATTATATAATTCAATACAATCTGGAATATAATTCAGACTATTGATTAGACTATAGTCCAAACTAGGACTAGACTATAGTCTAGTTCATAGACTACACTAGGAACCTAACTATAAACTAGTCTATACTCTGTAGAGGTGTACTATAGACTAGACTATAGTTTGGACTATAGTCTGGACTATAGACTATATTACAATCTGGACTATAGACTATATTCTGTGCTATAGACTAGACTATATTCTGTACTATAGACTAGATTATAGTCTGGGCTATAGACTTGAATATACTCTGGACTATAGACTGGACTATAGTCCGGACTATATACAAGACTATAGTCTGGACTATATATTAGACTATATTCTGTTCTATATATTAGACTATATTCTGGACTATAGACTAGACTATAGTCTGTGCTATAGACTATACTATAGTCTGGACTATAGACTATACTATAGTCTGGACTATAGACTAGACTATATTCTGTGCTATAGACTAGACTATATTCTGGACTATAGACTAGACTATAGCCTGGACTATAGCCTGGACTATAGACTAGACTATAGTCTGGACTATAGACTAGACTATAGTCTGGACTATAGACTAGACTATAGTCTGGACTATAGACTAGACTATAGTCTGGACTATAGACTAGAATATAGTCTGCACTATAGACTAGACTATAGTCTGGACTATAGACTAGAATATAGTGTGGACTGTAGACTAGAATATAGTCTACAGTCCACACTATATATTAGACTATAGACTAGACTATAGTCTGGACTATAGACTAGACTATAGACTAGACTATAGTCTGGACTATAGACTAGACTATAGTCTGGACTATAGACGAGTCTAGACTGGATTATAGACTAGACTATAGACTGGACTATATTCTGAACTATGGACTACACTATAGTATGGACTAGAGGCTCGACTATAGACTTGGCTATAGTGTGGACTATAGGCTAAACTATAGGCTAGACTGTAATGTGGATTATACTATAGTTTGGACTATATAATAGAATAGTCTTGACTATAAACTAGAATAGTCTAGACTATAGACTACAATAGTCTTGAAGTTAGTCTAGAATAGTCTGAACTAAAAACTAGAGTAGACTGAACTTTAGACTAGAATAGTCTGGACTATAAGCTAGAATAGTCTGGACTATAAGCTAGAATAGTCTGGACTATAAGCTAGAATAGTCTGGACTATAGACCAGACTATAGTCTAAACTATTGGCTAGATTACAGTATGAACTATAGACTAGAATATAGTCCGTACTATAGACTAGACTATAATCTGGACTATAGAATTGACTATAGTCTGGCCTACAGACTTAACTATAGTCCGGTCTATAGATTAGACTATGGTGTTGACTGTAGATTAGACTATAGTCTGTCCTTTAGACTTAACTATGGTCTGGTCTATAGACTAGTCTAGTCTGGATTATATACTATACTATAATGTGGACTATAGACTAGACTGTATTCTGAACTATAGACTAGTCTTTAGTATGAACTATAGACTGGACTATAGCCTGAACTAAAAACAAGTCTATATTCTGAACTATAGACTAAACTATATTGTTGACTAGACTATAGTCTGGACTGTAGACTAGACTGCATTCTAGAAATAGACAAGACTATAGTGTGGACTATAGACTTGACTATAATCGAGAATTTTGCATATTAAAATAAAATTAAAAGTTTTACATTCAATTTTACAAATGTAAGTATTTTATTAAAATATCTGTAATGTACATAAATAATTTAATTATACATTTGATGATTTAATTCTTTTTTGTTTTTGTCTTATGAACACACACACATTATTAGTTTTAAACTTGAACACACTTTATCTGCTCTGAATTTTTTTTGTTAATTTTTCATCTCCATTACTTTTAAATTTCGTATTTATCGTTAACATTCTTAGAAAAGGAACACTTGTAGATTTTTCCTCCACACACAACATTAAGAATTTTGTCCGTTATCACTCTGTTTGCCAGTTTCATCAGCGCTTTTATCCTTTTGCTGGTCACTGCTTGCCATAGAGTCGTTGTTAGCATTATCATTGGATTTTACAGGTTCCACGGCTATAAGATTGGAATCACGATCTAATAAAGCACCGTAGGCAGAGCTATAAGAGGAGAGAGTAGAGATCTTTTTTCAATAAAATTACTATTCTTAAGGTAATAAAAATATATAGTAGAGAAAATTTAAGATTTGAAAAAGAATGGAAAATAAAATTACAACAGATTTACAAACATTTACAAATTGAAAATAAATTATTTAATTTTTTAGTATTGTGATATGTTAAACCATCTACAACTTACCTTTGCTGATCTCTATTCCTGTCCCTATTGTTATTATTACTATTACTAGTATTACTACCACTATTATTACTACCACCTCGGGAGGGTTGATCATCTTCTCTCATATACGACCAACCGCCCGTTGAACCCGAACCTTTCGAACTGTCATTACGATTTGTATTCGAATTTGTGTTGTAGGTTGTCTGAGAAACACCCATATTATAACCACCGCTATCAATGGTACCAGATGTTACACGAGTTCCCCCTTCTTGGGGATTATATGGACAATTTGGTTTCCTAACTCCACAGGGTGAAATGGCAGGTGAATTATAACCGGGTTCGGGTAAATAGCGGCGATGTTCTTGTGTTCCTTTAGCATAATATTGGCCATGACCAGCACTATCATAGCTGGACTGCCCTCTAAGTATGGGTTTTGGTTGGTTAGATTTTTAGGTGGTAGTTAATGGTAATTTTAAAGTAGAAGGTGCACATGTTATTATTTTAGTGGTTTTTGTAGAAGTGTTTTAAAAGAGTTGATTTTTTTGTTTGTTGTTTTTGTAGTTGTTGTATAATACATGAAGTTCAAAGGTTAAAGTGTTGTTGTCATTTTTTTAAATATGTAAGTATATAAAAATAGAGTTTTTAATGTACAAAGTTGGACTTTAAAAGTTATAAACATATAGTGAAAACAGATCTTTTTAAAATATAGGCTGTAGACAAGACTATACTCTGGACTATAGACTACACCATAAATTGGACTGAAGACGATAATATTCAATGGACTATAATCTGGATTATATAATTCAATACAATCTGGAATATAATTCAGACTATTGATTAGACTATAGTCCAAACTAGGACTAGACTATAGTCTAGTTCATAGACTACACTAGGAACTGGACTATAAACTAGTCTATACTCTGTAGAGGTGTACTATAGACTAGACTATAGTTTGGACTATAGTCTGGACTATAGACTATATTACAATCTGGACTATAGACTATATTCTGTGCTATAGACTAGACTATATTCTGTACTATAGACTAGATTATAGTCTGGGCTATAGACTTGAATATACTCTGGACTATAGACTGGACTATAGTCCGGACTATATACAAGACTATAGTCTGGACTATATATTAGACTATATTCTGTTCTATATATTAGACTATATTCTGGACTATAGACTAGACTATAGTCTGTGCTATAGACTATACTATAGTCTGGACTATAGACTATACTATAGTCTGGACTATAGACTAGACTATATTCTGTGCTATAGACTAGACTATATTCTGGACTATAGACTAGACTATAGCCTGGACTATAGCCTGGACTATAGACTAGACTATAGTCTGGACTATAGACTAGACTATAGTCTGGACTATAGACTAGACTATAATCTGGACTATAGACCATATATTTTTCATGTAAATATTAAATATTTTACCGCATTAGTCCAAGTTTTCACTATATGTTTCTCATGTTATCTTGTATATGAGTTTAAGTATTTACAGCGAAATTATTTAACAAATATAACAAATTTATATATAATTTATATATACATATATACAACATTGCCTACATACATTTACGATCAAGTACACATTAATTAAATATGCACTTTACCTGTATGAGTCATCCCATGGACGATAATGGCGAAAATCATACCTTGGTGAATAACGATCATAATAGTCACGATCATAGCTGCCATAACCAGATGTAGCTCCGGCACCAGCTCCATATCGAGGACGATCATAATAGCGATCTAATAACATTATTATATATTATCACACGAATTTGAACGTTAAGTTTTTAAAACATACCTCTGCCATAATAATCACTACTGCCACGATCAGCACCATAATAACGATCACGATTGTCATAACCATAACCTCGACTTTCACCACGATCATAAGCAGCTGGTCTTTCATAAGGAACTCGACTGCGGGTATCATAACGATCATAGGCTGGTCGTGCGCCATAACGGTCATCCCTAGATTAGGATATAAAAAAATTAAAATTATATATTTTAAGTCATCAGGAAATGTTTAAGAAAACCTGTACCTATAACCAGCATATTTGTCGGCACCATATCTGTCAGCACCATATCTGTCAGCACCATAGCGATCAGCGCCATAGCGATCAGCACCATAACGATCTGCCCCATAACGATCAGCACCATAACGATCTGCACCATAACGATCGGCTACAGGGGCTGCATATCTATCATATTCCGCACCACGATAGCCACGATCGTCGTAACGATCATGTCCGGAATAATACCAACTACTTGCACGATCATCACCAGATCTGGCAGCATAACTGCCATAATAACGGCTGCGATCATCAGCATAACGCCTGAAGAAAAGTAAAAATACAAATTATATTAATTAATCAATTAAAACTTATAATTCTAAACTAACCTGTCTTCATAACATGTTACACATCTTGATTGTCGACTTTTATGATAAATTGAACCCAATATACTGGACGACACCTCCTGACCTTTATCATCAGTTCTCGCATATGCTGCTTTATTGTTGCTAGCTACTGCACTTACTGCTGATTCTACTAAACGCATGGGCCATTGTAACACACAAAGTGCAAATATTAAATATGAAATCTAAATTTAAAAAAAATGCAACAGAAATAATTAACCATTAATTAACATTATTTAAAATAGAAATTACAATTAAATTTAAAAAAAAATGTTGCATTGTTTTATAAAATTGTTTACAAACTATACATATTCATTGTGCTAACTGCCCCGCTCATCAGCAAACTGTTTAATAATTATGACCAATAATTATTAACTAAATAATCGCAAAATTTCATCGCTGTTTATGGACAGTTTTATATATTTTAATATTTTTTTACGTTTGACTTAATAAATGGGTCAACATATTTATTCTATAGCATTTTAAATTCAATAGAAAATATTTAGAAAATTTAAACTAATTTAGACAAATTGCTGGAGTGCAATTTAAAATGAAATTATGCGGAAATTTATGAACAATTTAAAACGGTTAATGGTGATTAAGGGACTTACAAATCTGTTACATTTAGTAGGGTTATAAATTAGAAAGATTTCAGAGGTTGATAAACGAAATAAGACTGCATTGTATACCTATTGTCTGGACTTTACAATATACTGAACTAGAGTCTAGACCAGAGATTAGGGTATAGTCAGGACTACAATTTGTGTAGACTACTGTCTGGACTATAGTCTAGATCATAGCATAAACTATAGACTATAATATAGACTAGACTAGACAATAGTCTGGATTTATACTAAACTAATGTCTGGACTATAATCTATACAATATTCTGCACTATAGGCTATACTACAGTCTGGACTATAGACAATACTATAGTCTGAACTATAAATAGACTATACTATAGATTATACAATAGTCTGGACTATAAACTATACTGTATATGGACTATAGACTAAGTCTGGTCTACAGACTATACTATATTCTGAACTACTTATATACTACATATTCTATAGTCTGAACTATAGACTTCACTATAGTCTGGACAATTGACTTTAATATGGGCTGGACTATAGACTATACAATAGTCTGGGTTATAGACTATACTTCAGTCTGAATTATATTATACTATGGTGTGGACTGTTAACTAGACTATACTCTGGACTATAGACTAGACTATACTATGGACTATAGACTAGACTATAGTCTGGACTATAGACTAGACTATAGTCTGGACTATAGACTAGACCATATGATGTACTATAGACTAGACTATAGTCTGAACTATAGGCTAGACCATAGGCTGGACTATATACTAGACTATAGTCCGGCCTATAGACAAGACTATACTCTGGACTATAGACTAGATTATAGTCTGGAGTATAGACTAGACTATAGTCTGGACTATAGACTAGACTATAGTCTGAACTATAGACAAGACTATAGTCTGAACTATAGACAAGACTATAGTCTGAACTATAGACAAGACTATAGTCTGAACTATAGACTAGACCATATGATGGACTATATACTAGACTATAGTCTGAACTATAGACTAAACCATAGGCTGGACTATATACTAGACTATAGTCTGGCCTATAGACTAGATTATACTCTGGACTATAGACTAGATTATAGTCTGGAGTATAGACTATATTCTGGAATAGACTACAGTCTGAACTATATACTAGACTATAGTCTATACCATAGTCTTGACTATATATTATACTGTAGTCTGGACTATAGACTAGTCTATAATCTTGACTTTAGACTGTAGTATAGTTTGGACTATAGGCTGGACTATAATCTGGGCTACAGGCTACACTATAGTCTGGACGACTATAGACTGCGCTATAGTCTCGACTATAGTCTGTTCTATAGACTAGATTATACACTGGACTATAGACTATAGTCTGGACTATAGATAAGACTATAGTCTGTACTAAAGACTAGAATATAGTCTGAACTATTGAGTAGACTATAATCTGGACTTGAGACTGGACTGTAGTGTGTTCTATAAACTTGACTATACGCTGTTCTATAGAGTAGACTATAGACTAGGCTATGGTCTGGACTATAGACTAGACAACAGTCTGGACTATAGACTATACTATAGTCTGGACTATAGACTAGACTAAAGTCTGGACTAGAGACTAGACTAAGTCTGGACTAGAGACTAGACTATAATCTAGACTAGAGACTAGAATGTAGTCTGAACTACAGAATAGACTATAGTCTGAACTAAATTCTAGACTATAGCCTGAACTACAGACTAGAATATAGTCTAAAATACAGACTAGACTGGTTTAGATATTAGACCACAGAGAAGGCATTCATTTTACGAACATTTAATATCAAGTTTTAACCATTAAATTTAAATTTTAATTATTTATGTAAAATTAATAAGCAGAAATTTTAAAACAATTAAATGTTGATATTAATAAATATGTATTACAATTGTTTCAAGTTATTTTACAAATAATAAAAATTTAGCACTTTTTTGTAGTACGGCCTTGGTTTATAGTTCAGTGACTTTCTATGGTAACAAAAAAAGAAAAAAACATTAAGTTCTAAAAATAAATAATTTTTCAAACAAAAAAAAAGAAATAAAATAAATAAATTTAAATAATAAATGTAATTGTTAAAATATATAACACATTCATTTAAATAATAAAATATAGAAAATAAAGTTAAAAAAGAATTAAAACAAATTTGAAATATTTAAAAATTTTCAATATTTATGGTTTTTATAAATGTTGTAGCAAGTGGCGCCAACATTTTTTTTATTAATAGTTTTTGAAATGTTTAAGTTTTTGTTAATTATTTAAAAGGAAATATATGTATGTGGACGTAGATAATTTGTCACTTGTTATAACAGAAAGTATAAAAATTTTAAACACTTTTAGTTTTTGGGGAACAAAAAAAAAAAAACTGAAAACAAAATGACCTCCAAAATGCCGGCGTCATAATATTACCAGTCATAGTAGCTACAAAAAAAAAAGCTGTGAGTGTTCAAGTGAACATAAATATGTATTTTATATAGAAAGATATAAAATATATTTTAGGCTAAAAGTCAAACACATATGATTTTGTATTTATCTTTTTTTTGTTGATAAATTTTGTTCCAACAGCATTGACATCACCTTCCTCGTGAGCTTTAAATTGGTCTACTCTCCACGCTTTGTTAGCCAAGCATCAGGAGCCACTTCCGGCTAAATACGGTTAAAGTCACCACATACATTTATGAGTATTTTAATTTTTTTTTTATTATTATTTAGAATTTGTTGTTAATATTAGGTGATTAATAATTTCATATTCTCAATGTGCGCTTGGTCGCCTTTTGGGTTAATTATTGTAAATAGAAAAAAACGCTAAATATCAACAAATAGATATAGATACAGATTTGAAATTAACAAAATATAATACAGCTGGGGAATTGTTTATATGTATATTGAATATATGTAAGTTTATACTTTATTATAATGAATTTATGAATTATAATTATTCAAATCCTCTGCTCTGTCACAAATATAAAATAACTATTTTTATGGGTTTTTTAAAAAAACATTTGAAACCTATTACCTGACTACTGTTTTTGCTACTATTAACAGTTTTTTGCATAAATAAATAAGTTTTTTAAAAACCATTTTATGAATGGCTGACTGCCTGTGCAGTTGTCTATGGAAATGATCTTAAAAGTGACAACTGAATTTGCATGATCATCGTCATCACTTCAACTAAAACAATTTATTGTACTTTAGATTATCTTTTTTTAATTTATTTGCAATTAAAATGTAATAATTCATAATTAATTAAGATTTTTCTTTTGAGTTGACAGTGTGCAAATTATTAATTTGCCAGCAACTTCATTAATTATGTTTTTACGCCCATTTGTTGTTAACTTATTTTAATTTTACAAAAAAATCTATATTAAGAACTTCAGTTAAAAAAAAATTTAAGAGTGAAACCACAAAATTTAATGCATATCATTAATTTTAATTTAAGTAGTTCATATAAATATTATCTAGGTTATCATGACTTTATGTTATTTTTTAATTAAGACCCTAGGGCCGTTTTGTTATGAATTGCTAAAATTCTTTTCTAAGGCTTAGTTTTTGCTTAAGAAACTAGTTTAACAGTAGTTTATATTAAACGCAAAACCACTTGATGTCCGAAAACCAAATTATTTTTTCGACGTTACAGGAATGGATAATTTGAATCGATTTTACAATTTATTTGTAGAGGTATTTTCATACACTTTTCTTTAGGTGGATTAGTTTCCCGTTTTTAATATAAATATTTATGATCAATATTTGCGGAAAGTTGTATTCTGTTTTAATTGCTGTGTGTCAAAATATATTTTTCGATTACCCCGATAAAGCAGACTTTTAAAAACCAGCCAACTTTTTAAACAGGAACAATTTATAGAAAATTACAAAATTCTTCCTCTTAGGGACTATACCGTTCTTATTGACTGTCATACGGAACTAAATCTTTTTAGAAGCTTATACAGACTCAGAATGTCTCTATACGTATTGCTTAAAAGCCTTTTTAAGGATCAAAATGTTATATATAATGTTCGTATGTAAATTAATTTTTTGCAGGCCCAGATATCTTCGGGATACAAATCGTAAATCATTCGTGAGTTATCACAAATATGATTAAAAATTTGGAAAACCCAAGATTTGGCTTTATATTTATTGTAGACAGATATAATGTATATCAGAGGTATGATATTGCAAAGACCTTTCAATTGATATATATATACATAGTGTTTAGGAAACGGTCTATGTGTTTGAGATATATCCAAAAATATGATATTTTGGAATTTGGGGCTGTCGTCAGCAATTTATCGAATTAACAACACTTTTTTAAGGTACCCTTGAGGATGCGCTAGGGAAGTGTGGTTCCTAGGGTAAATCTGCGTTAGTATTCATATCAGTCAGACAAAACCTATCAAATGGGAAAAACTTAGAAGTTATTATCAATTTATAAGGGTGATTTTAGAATACTATAAGATTTTAGATATTACAGGATGAAACATGTACACTTCCGACCTTGAGCAGTTCCTAGGTGAAGCTGTCTGTTGTCCAGGCCTTTAGTAACTTGTAGTCGCTCTACAGTTTCCCGATATATTTAACCTCTAACCGATTAAAACTGATAATTTTATGTTTTTTGTAGATTATATTGTAGACTGTATTACAGTCAACACTGTACTCAGGGCTTGTCTGGACTACAGTCTAGAAAGTGGACTGAACTATAGATCAGACTGTAGTTTGGACTATGTACTAAATTGTTATCTGGACTTTAGATTAGACTTTAGTCTTGACTATAGACTAGACTGTAGTCTGGACTATAGACTCGAAGCTTTTTATAGGTTAGAGAGACCGGATGCAGACTAGGACTATAAGCTAGTCTGGACTATAGATCATAAAGCTTACTGAACTATGTATGGTCTAGACAGTAGTCTGGACAAAGCTTTTAATAGATTATATTGTAGTCTGACAGTAATCTGGATTACAGACTAGGAATATAGGCTAGTCTGGACTATAGACTAGACTTTAGTCTGAACTATAGACTAGACGGTAGTCTGGTCTATAGATTAGAATGTAGTTTAGTCTATAAACTAGACTGTATCTGGTTTATAGACTAGTCTGTTCTATAGACTATAATGTAGTCTGGTCAATAGACTAGAATATAGTCTGGTCTATAGAATGTAGTCTGGTCTATAGACTAGACTGTAGTATGGTCTATAAACTACAATGTAGTCTGGTCTATAGACTAGACTGTAGTATGGTCTATAAACTACAATGTAGTCTGGTCTATAGACTAGACTGTTGTCTGGTCTATAGACTAGACTGTTGTCTGGTCTATAGACTAGACTGTTGTCTGGTCTATAGACTAGATTGTAGTCTGGTCTATAGACTAGACTGTAGTCAGGACTATAGACTAACTGTAGTCAGGTCTATAGACTAGACTGTAGTCAGGTCTATAGACTAGACTGTATTCTGGTCTGTAGACTGGACTGTAGTCTGTAGAATTAGACTAGACTGCGGTCTGATCTATAGACTAGACTTTATTCTGGTCTGTAGACTAGACTGTAGTGTGGTCTATAAACTAGACTGTAGTCAGGTCTATAGACTAGACTATAGTGAGATCTATAGACTAGACTGTATTCTGGTCTATAGACTATACTGTAGTCAGGTCTATAGACTGAGCTGTAGTCTGGTCTATAGACTAGACTGTAATCTGGACTATAGACTAAACTGTAGTCTGGACTACAGACTAGACTGTTGTCTGAAATACAGACTAGACAATTGCCTGGTTATAGTCTGGACTACAGACTAGACTAGTCTAAGTACAGCCATAGATGTAAAAGTTCTCTGAAACTTTCACATTAGAGAAACGTATAAAAATAGATTCTTTAAAGCATTTTCCGTTTCATTGGTTTAACAAATCAAAGTTAGTCTTAAACGACAAACTAAATTGCATCCGAGTAACTAGTTTAATATTAAACTATGATAAATTAATAAAATACTTTCTTCCGATACTGAAGCAAACTAATTGTTAATTACAAAAACTTATTTCTTTAGTTAAAAATAATGGAAAAATCTTACAGTACGAGAATAAAATTGATCATTACGATTAAAATCTGTAAAGTACTAGTGTAGAATTGATCATTACGAATTCAAAAAGCTTTATGTGAAGATTTGATTTCTGTATTAAAATGAAAATATGGTAACCAGAACCATAAACATTGATTGCTGTAACTAAATCATATGTTTGGCAAAAGTTTTGACTGTTTAATTCATGAAAATATTTCTAATATGAAGAAATTTTTAATAATTTATTAATATCCTTGCTAGATAAATTTTCTTATGAGTTATTCAAGTTACAAATTTTTAAAATCGAATTTATTTTGTTTTATTTAAACGATTTTTTATTTATTACTTTATATAATTTGATGGTATTTACTATTTAGCCAGGCAGCTGTCATTTGGCAGGACTATTAAAGCAATTAAATTTTTTAATTTTGTGAAAAATGTATTACTTTTTTTGCACAAAAGCTTACCTTTTTTAAGTTTGTCATGTTTTAATTTATTAATTTATAATTCACTATTAATAAAAACACTTTTTAAAATATATATAATGTGTTAGTTAATAATTATATTGCCCTTTAAACGAGCAACTGTTTTTATTTTGAAATTTATTGTTTATTTTTCTTTTTTATTTAATCCTTCCGATACAGTTTCATTTGTTCTTTTTTTAAACAAATAACATTCAAGAATAAATTTAACAACCACTTTGTTTAAAAACCAAAACTAGAATGGCTCTAAACTGTGACCTGTCAACCATATTTATGTAAAAGCCACAAAATTACGTTAAAACTTCAAAAAAAGTAAAATGGAGAAGAGAAGAAGCGCGATACATGTTAAAATCTAAAAAAAAAAAACATTAAAAATAACACGCACTGATGAGAAACCGAAGCTTTGTTTTGGTGGAAAACCCATCATCATCGCCATGAGTTCTAAACGTAATAATTTTAAACAAAATTTAGGGAGAATTTTAAGTTTTAGGTAATTATTTGAAATTTTTATATAAACCTTGCATAAGAGAACTTCCAAAGAAAAGCTGAGGATCATTGAAGGAGTGTCTGTCTTCTTTAGGTGAAGATTATTTTAATCTTTAGCCATAAGGTGGGTGTGTAGTAGAGTGAATAATTGTTATAATTTATTTGTAGGTTCATTTTTCTGTTTGTTTTGATTCCTTTGAAAGTTGTTAGAAATATTTGACCGTGACCGTGAAAAAAATAAAGATTTTTATTTACTGGTCTTTGTTTGACATTTATTTGTTAGTTTGTTTTCGGTGACATAATCTTTACGGTTTGCTGAAGTTTGGTGGAAAATTGTTACAATGATTTTAGCTTTATTTTACTAATGAATAGAATACGAAAATACTAACAAAAAGAAATTATTGAAGTTGTCAAGAAAGAGATGAACAGGTGTCTAATTTTATGGATTAAATGTCAAAAAGTAATTTACATTTTTGTGTAATTGATATATGGAATTATGCGATCTTTTTTTTAAAAAATTAATTATTTTTATTGAACTAAACAATCATTCAAATAAAAACTTTATTTTCAATACGATCAATTTAACTCTCTGTTCTTTTAAATAAACTTCCTTGAAATAATCATATTCGAATTTTAACCTCAAAAAAAAAATCCCATCCATGTCACTTGCTCATCACTTTTACAAACATTTGTAAACAAATTTCATTTACAAAACGCCTCTCACACAAATAACGATCATCTTTTTTTTTGCCATTGAATTTGAAAATCCAACTTGTACTCAAAGTTCTTAAAGAAAACAAACTACCGAACCATCAGGTGTGGATAATGAATCAAGATTTTAATTGTATCAATTTTTCATTGTATTCTTTGTTCTAGTCATGATCATGGTAACAACAATGACTGAACTCTTTAAAAGGTCATTGTACATATAATAAGTTAAATTTTTATTTTAATTTCATTTCATTTATGGTATTAATATTTAAATAATACAAAAAATGCTTCTTTTTGCGAAGTAGTAGTTATTAAGAAAAGAAGAAAACACAATTTGTAGTTGAGTTGAAAATTTCGTATGTAAATAATAAAGAAATTTTCTTGATTTTTATGTAAAACCTAATATTAACTGTAGTTTCTTAAATAATGCTTTAAATGAGAAAAAAAAAACAAAATCTGTGATCACCTATGTATATTTTCCATCAAAAATGAATATTTTTTAAATCTAAAATTCTTAATAAAGGAGCAAAACTCTGTGCTCATCGATATTTTCCATCAAAGAAAATTTATGGCTGATTTTCGAACCTTATATTCAACTAAAGAATTGATTTTTAGATTAAAGTAAAATCTGAAATAAAGTCCGTGACCTAATAATAATTTGTATAAAAAATGTGAAACCGACTTTTATCTGTGATCATTTAAATTTTCCAATAAAAATCGATTTAAAAAATAATTTTATAGAAACTGCAAGCCCTTTAATTGGCTGCCGTTTACAAAATGGAAGTCCAATTATCTAAAGATCCTTTATCTATGATCACTTTAATTTTCGAAAAAGAAAAATTCCAGAAAAACACTTTTATCTGTGATCATTTGATTTTTATTAATCAATCAATCAATCTATCTATATATCTATCTATCTATCTATCTATCTATCTATCTCTATCTATCTATCTATCTATCTATCTATCTATCTATCTATCTATCTATCTATCTATCTATCTATCTATCTATCTATCTATCTATCTATCTATCTATCTATCTCTATCTATCTATCTATCTATCTATCTATCTATCTATCTATCTATCTATCTATCTATCTCTATCTATCTACTATCTATCTATCTATCTATCTATCTATCTATCTATCTATCTATCTCTCTCTCTATCTATCTATCTATCTATCTATCTATCTATCTATCTATCTATCTATCTATCTATCTATCTATCTATCTATCTATCTATCTATCTATCTATCTATCTATCTATCTATCTATCTATCTATCTATCTATCTATCTATCTATCTATCTATCTATCTATCTATCTATCTATCTATCTATCTATCTATCTATCTATCTATCTATCTATCTATCTATCTATCTATCTATCTATCTATCTATCTATCTATCTATCTATCTATCTATATCTATCTATCTATCTATCTATCTATCTATCTATCTATCTATCTATCTATCTACTATCTATCTATCTATCTATCTATCTATCTATCTATCAACCTATCTATCAATCTATCTATCTATCTATCTATCTATCTATCTATCTATCTATCTATCTATCTATCTATCTATCTATCTATCTATCTATCTATCTATCTATCTATCTATCTATCTATCTATCTCTATCTATCTATCTATCTATCTATCTATCTATCTATCTATCTATCTATCTATCTATCTATCTATCTATCTATCTATCTATCTATCTATCTATCTATCTATCTATCTATCTATCTATCTATCTATCTATCAACCTATCTATCAATCTATCTATCTATCTATCTATCTATCTATCTATCTATCTATCTATCTATCTATCTATCTATCTATCTATCTATCTATCTATCTATCTATCTATCTATCTTATCTATCTATCTATATCTATCTATCTATCTACCACTTACATGAACATAATATGATGTGGCAACTCGTTTCAATTTGTTTGCAGTTCAGTTCAAATTTTTTTTAGAAAATTTATGGTGTGTTTTTCAGTCAGTAACGGCGTTGATTTCCTAAACTTGGCCGCGACCAGCCACTGCCTTTTTGAACCGAGTCGGCTTGCATATCTGTTCCACATTCCACAAGTAGTACAAAATTATTTACCATTCAACAGGTGAGATCGTGAAAAACACCACCAACAGAGTTGTTTTCCATTACTACTTATGTCAACATCTGGCAACGCCCGCTGTAAACGCCATATGTCGTCACACAGAGTCACTATTATATATTTTGTAAATAAAATCTAAAAGTAATTTAAATAAAAATTCATATTATATTATCCTTCTCATACTTTATTTTTTACAAATTTTACAAACTCTCTTCATCAACTACTGCCATAGTGTGCTACTAAACTTTTTTGCAACTACTCCCATCTAATACTCTATTCGCTGCAACGACGTCAAACAAGATTTATTGAAAGCGTCGGCAGTGTCAATACTTTTTTAAAATGGCGCAAAAATTTCATACAAATTTTAGACTTATTGATTAAATTAGAATAAATGAATTTTATGTTGTAAAATTCCATTAATTTATCCATCCTTAATTTTATTCTTTATGTTATCGCTACATTCGTTTCATACTTTAATTTGTATTATTTTTTCACATTTTAAACTACATATTTAAATGACTTTAGGGCCATATTTGGACCCAAAGGCTTGGTTTTGATTGGAACACAAATAAATAAAAACAATTTAGTGAAAGTGTTCAGAAAATTAAGGAATATAATAAGAAATATTTCAAGCAGTCTCAAATTGAAAAATTTTAGACGGCGGCTATGAAATTTCTTCGGCGGTTAGATTTAAACGGCGTTAAGCCAAACCGACGCAGTTGTCTGGTCATCACACGGAGCCACCATTATTGCAGTCCCGTCATTGTGAAGAAAAAAATAATTCGTGCATTTTTTTACGTTTTTCTAAAAATCTTTTTTGTTCAATTTTTTTCGTTTATTTTCTTATAAGAAAAGCATAAAAACAAACCATAAAACCCACCTAAGGTAAATTTAAAATGTTGTATGGTGTCTTTAATGTGAAAGTGTTAATAAATATGAAAACAATAAAGTTGGTTAAATTATTTTTTTGATAATTGGTGAAAATACAATGAATCATTTATTTTACTGTGTTGGACTAAAGACCACAACAACAAGAACGAGATAGTTACTAGCAGTTTTATTATTATACAGAGTACCTTTAACTAATATTTGCACTTGTTGAATATTATATGTAGATACGCTATGCATAATCATTGCTACATATGTTTAGAAGATACACATTAAGCAAAAGACAAGGGAACTGAGAATTGTGAATATTATTATAGGCCTTTAATAGAAAATTTGAATACGTCATATTTTCTTTATTAATTGATGTATGTTATGTTCTATTGTTTTTGTATTTAGTGCGTATAATATAAAAATGTATTGTACCTATAGAGAATCTGTAAAATAAGAAGAAAACTATTTAAAATGTCTGTTTATAGTTTTGTATTGTTGTTTTTGTTTTGCCTACAAATTGCCCCACCTTAAGTTTTATTATAAAGTTTTTTTACTACATGTAATCAATTAACAATTAAAACTAAATTTAGAAGTTCAAAAAGTTCATTGGGATATTAATTTTAGAAGAAAATAATACGTATTTTAAATAAAAATTACATTAACATTAGTTTTTCATTAATTCTATAATTTACATCAACGGTGCCGGAAAGCGCCATCCGATCTTATAAAACCAAAATTGTTTCTAATTTTTCAAAACTCTTGCTATACCTAAGTGTTGAAAAACTGAATTCCTAATATAGCAACAAGCAGTATGCCGCTTTCGATTTACTATTAACTAGACTCGACTATAGGCGGGACTATACACTAGACTAGATAATTTACTGGACTATTGATTAGGCTATAGAATGGCCTTTAGACTAGACTATAAAATGGACTTTAGACTAGACTATATCCTAGACTAGCCTAAAGATTAGACTATAGACTAGGCTATAGGCTAAACTATATACTAGACTATAGACTAGACTATAGACTAGAATATAGACTACATTATAGACTAGACTATAGACTAGTCTATAGACAAGACTATAGACTAGGCTCTAGACTAGACTAGACAATATACTACACTATAGATTAGAATATAGACTATGCAACACTATAGGTAAGACTATAGCCTAGACTATAGGCTGGACTATTGATTAGACTATAGACTAGACTATATACAACACTACACTATAGACTGCACTATAGACTATAATTTAGACTAGACAGCTGATTAGACTATACAGTAGACTATAGACTGCACTATTGATCAGACTACATACTAGATTATTGATTACACTATAGACTGGACTAAAGACTTAGCTGTAGACTAGAATATAACCTAGATTATAGGCTGGGCTATATATTTGTTTTCAAAGTAGTCTATAGATTTGAATTTAGATTAGTCTATTTGACAAGTCTCTCTATAGACTGATCTACATATTTACTAGAATAAAGGCTATGGTTCATCTTCTCTATATGACAATCCTATTTAAATTATAACTTTATTTACTTTTTCTTACAGTTTCTAAAACAAAGCACAATAATCTGCTAAAAGCACAAAAACACTAAAAAATGGATCCTTCTAATGATTTCCCCGTTACACCTGGCTCCTCAGGAAATAATGAGTAAGTAAAGATTTAACTTTTATACTATTTAAACTACTACACAAACATACCAACCAACAAACAGACATAAATTAATCGTGTATGTTTGTGTGTTTCTTTAAATTGCCATCCAAAATTTTGAATAATATTGCATGTTAGTTTTCCCGTTTTACCACCACCACCATCTGCCTCGAATCCATCATCATTTCCCAGCAATAATAATCAACAGAATCAAGCCAATAAACGTTTGCAGCAGACACAAGCCAAAGTCGATGAAGTTGTCGGCATTATGCGTGTAAATGTTGAAAAAGTATTAGAACGTGATCAGAAATTAACCGAATTGGGTGAAAGAGCCGATGCCTTAGAGCAGGGTGCCTCACAATTTGAACAACAGGCTGGTAAATTGAAACGTAAACAATGGTGGGCCAATATGAAAATGATGATCATAATGGGTGTTATTGGTGTTGTTCTTTTGATAATCATAATTGGTAAGTAGTAGAAAAATATTTTTTGTTTTATTTTATTTTTTTTTTTTGTTGCTGTAAGAAATGTGGTGAAAGGAAAATGTTTAACAATTTAACACTTTGATAATATACATCGTTATCACTTTTATTTACTGAATAT
Source organism: Lucilia sericata (assembly GCF_015586225.1). Taxonomy (NCBI): domain Eukaryota; kingdom Metazoa; phylum Arthropoda; class Insecta; order Diptera; family Calliphoridae; genus Lucilia; species Lucilia sericata. The sequence goes on along the minus strand of NW_023994189.1, from coordinate 37,738 downwards.
ATATTTGATCCATAATGATTCATTTGCATTTTTTTTTTTTTTTGTTTATTAATCTAGAGACAAATAACAAACTCATTTTTTTAATATTTGTTTTCAAAGGTGTTTCTAAACAATACTTTTAACTGTTTACAAAGCGGTAAAATAATAAGTTGTTTTAGAAATGGACACAGTTTATAGCAAAACACATGTCTTAGGGCAATCATAGCAAGAATTGCAGATTGATATTGGTTAGACATGTATTCTATTTAACTATTTAACTTAAAATTAATACTTTATAATTAATTCATATTGATTTTTTCTAAACTAATAATGCTTTATTTCAGAAGTTTTAGAGTTTCCATTCGTTATGAAATTTTAGGCAGTTGAAGCAATATTACTAAACTGACACTTATAAACTTAATGCTTTTACTAAATCTATAAACTAACCTCTTAATTAAGACAAAAACTTTTGCTTTACTAAAACATTAAATGCAAAATTTCTTTTTAACATTAAATCATTCTCTTTTAATAACTAAACTAAATCTGTAAGATCAAAATATAACAAAAAAAACACACAATCTGTCAAACGCAAATACTACAACTTTATTAGCTTTTAATCTTAAACGGTTTAAGGAACTTTTAAACATTTATTTGATAATGTAATAGATTAGATAAGAGTAATACAATTCAATTTTCAAAATTTTTTTTGCAGTAAGTCTATTTTATTAAAGTTTTAAAGATATAGAAGAGAGGCGTTTATTTTTCTTAAGTTAAAAAAAACAAATATAAATAAAATACCAACACATAGATAAAACATTCCTTCCTTTCACTACAATACCAACAAGTGAGTGTCAACAGTTTTTTTTTTCAAATAACTTTTTTATTAACTTATTTTTCTGCTAAATTTCTAGTTTCCCTTATGCCTTCTGGCGGCGGCAGTAGCTCCGAAAGCTTACCAGCTCCACCGGTGACTCAAGCTCCCCATTAAGAAAACTGTTGAAAACCAACTAAGTGAATATAAAAATAACAATAACAGAAAGAAATGTATATAATACAGAGCTATACACTATTTTTATACACAAAATTTAAGAAAACAAAAAAACCTGGAGCCTTACAACTATATACAAAATTTAAAAAAAAAACATATTAACTGAAACTAAATTAAAACTATTTAAGTATTAAATGGTTAAAGGTTGCACAAAACCCTCCCAGATAAAACAAGTAACAACCACCTTTTTTTACAATTTTCTGCAAGAAAGTAACAAAAATTTTGAAACAATTTTATACAGTTATTGTATACTAAAGAAAAATGAAAAAAAAAAAGAAAATTTTATATAAATATTTATCCATATACAAAGCAAAACTTATAAATCTTATGTGAGTGTGTGTTAAATTATAATATTAATAAAAAAACAATAAATACTTTACATAAAATAACTTTTTAAAATATAAACTTAAGACAAATTGTGGCTTAAAATGTGATTTCAGTGAACATTGAAATTCAAACATAAATACCTAGCACAACTACAAAACAAATTCATAATAATATCATACACCGAAATTTAATAACAGTCACCTTACCAAATCATTATCATCATAATCCAGATATGGAAATAAACCACATCGTATACTGCATAACAAAATTAAACAAATTCATCATCATGTTCATCATTAATATTCATCAATTAACAAACAATTTCAACAGAAAACTATTTCAGCAGCACCCAGCTTTAGTACAACTTTTAAACGCGGTCTATTAAAGGTAAGTTTAATTTTAAATATTAAAAATTTAATAAAAAGAAAAAATATACATCACAAATTATAAATAGTAAAAATGTAATAAAAAGAAAAAAATTTACAAGATCAATCAAAAACGATTGAACGTATCACCTACTGAAACGATTTAACTATGTCCGTCTGTCTGGTTTTCTGTTCTTATCAAGGTCACACCTGAAAGAGATATATCTTAAAAATGATTATATATTCTGAAAATATATTAAGGATTCTATAAAAAAGATATTTCAGAATAATTTTCAAAATTTTTAAGTTCGAAATTTGGAAATTCGAAAAAAATAATATTAATTTTCAAGGGCATATTCATAAATTTCCGCCCGTCCGTCTGATTTTCTGTTCTTATCAAGGTACTATTCACACCTGAAAAAATCGAAGCTTATGTTCGAATTTTCGATATATCTTAAAACTAGTTATATATTCTGAAAATCTATTAAAAATGTTAGAAAATAAATATTTTAGAATTTTGAAAATTCGAAAAAATAACAATAATTTTCAAGGGCAAATTTGATCTGCGCGAACTATTGTCATTGTTGACAAACTTCTTTAAAAAGATATAAAGTTTTCTTTTAAAAATTATACTAATTGTTTATTTCATTAATTAATAAAAGTCTGTATTAAATGATTTAACTTAAAATTAATAAATTAATACATCCGCATTCAAACCTCATCACCAATATCATCATCAGTATTTTGATCGACAATTCTTTGTATAAAAATTAAAACATTTGCAAATAACGAAATCATATTTAAGAAATTTAAAACAATATAATAGTTGCAATATTTTGATTCCTCTTTGTAAAACTTCAGGGAGCCCAGAGAACGTCCCCAGATTATGAAAAACTTTAAAATGAAATAGTTTAAAAAAATTCAAATTATCAAAAAAACTTCATTCTGCAAATACTTACAATCGATATGAAAAAAACCATAAATAATGATATACCAATTTGTACCCAAATAAAAGTAAATTCCATAGTCATTAATAAGCTAGTAGCAGTGCCTAAATAATATTTTTGACTCCATAATGATAAATATACTGAGGTACGATCTGTGTCTGTCTGCAGTAAATAAAAACAAGGGAAAATATAATAAATTAGCATTAAAGTTCAAGTCCAACTTACATGCCCTATAGTCGACAGAATAAAACTTATGCCCCACATAACAACTGCAAATAGCGATGAATATAAGAAAGTTGTCAAATCTGCTTCAACCGTGGGTCTTGATAGAGTTATAGAACCAATTTCTATCTAAAAGAAAATGAAACTTTTTCAATTCTTTCAAAAATATAAAAACTCGCTTTCCTTACCATTAGAAATATATAAACATTGACCAGATTTTTACTTCTCTTATTTCTTAGCATATATTGCAGTAAAGTTAACATTAGAAAATGTACAAACACTATAGCCAATATAATATAATTGTAGATTATTACAAATTTCTGTACAGCTTTGCTTTAGAAATAAAAATTGTCCTTTTTAATTAAACTTATTAAAATTCTTAAAAAAATTACTTAACATACATCTCGGTTATGAGCCACCATTGTGTTGCCACTAAAACGATTAATAATAAACTTATTAAATAGATTCTGTAGACAAATTTAAGATGAGCTTTTCGAACTTCCACTCGGGATGATTTGGCTAATGTCTGCCATTGTAGAGCGGCTAATTGAGCTCTTCTACGGCTTTCGAGTTCTATATAATCGGTGTCTAATATATGCATTTGTAAATTGTTTTATTTTTTTTTATTTCTTGAAAACTTTTTTATTTTTGGACTTTTCTTTTGTTTGAAATTCATAAATTTCAATATCAAAAACAAAAATTTTGAACAGAGTTTTCGAAACTGAATAATTTGTAATAGATTATTTTTGGTCTAAAGTAGACTTTAGACTAGACTTCAGGCAAAACTACTACAGTATCTAAATATCTGTCTGTCTATAGACTAGTCTTTAGACTAGACTATAGTCTGACTAGACTATGGACGGTACAATAGGCAAGACCATAGACTAGACTATGGACTAGACCATACACAAGACTATAGACTAGATTATAAACTAGACTATAGACTAAACCATAGGCTAGACTATAGACTAGGCTATAGTCTAGACAAGACTAAATACTATACTAGAGGCAAGACTATAGTCAGGACGACAGACTAGACTATGGACTGTACTATAGACAAGACTAAAGATTAGACTATCGACCAGAACATCAACTGGACTATAGACAAAATTATAGACTGGGCTATAGACTAGACTGTAGATAAGACTATAGAGGCTATAGACTAGACTACAGACTAAACTGTAGACTAGACTATAGACTACGGCTTTCGAGTTCTAGACTATAGACTAGACAATAGACTAGACTATAGACTAGACTATAGACTAGACTATAGACTAGACTATAGACTAGACTATAGACTAGACTATAGACTAGACTGTAGACTGGACTATAGACTAGACTATAGACTGGACTATAGACTAGACTATGCTATAGACTAGACTATGCTATAGACTAGACTATGCTATAGACTAGACTATGCTATAGACTACACTATGCTATAGACTAGACTATGCTATAGGCTAGACTATAGACTAGACTATGCTATAGGCTATACTATGATGTATTCTAGACTATAGAGTAGGTAACTGATTTTTTTAATTTTGTATCTTATTTTATTGAATCACGCTGTTAGTACGCAATATATTTTTTTAACACATGAAACACTCGTTTATCTTGGACAAAAACCTTTAATAATTATACATTCAAATGTATTGCCTGTCGTAAGGAGCAATATGTATAGTGTTGCCACTGATTTAAAAAGTTATAAATTTGTATATTTTAAAATCTTATTGTCATATGTGATGGGGAAATGGAACGACATTTTGCTGAATATTCTTTCTAGGCAAAATCGGGTAAAATTGCTTTAAAAGTTTTAGAACAATATTTTAAATTTTTTCAAAAAGGATTGGCTGAGTAAGATTAGAAGAAAAAACAGCTCCAATATTAAAGGGTAGTGGAAATAAAATTGCAATTAATGTTAATACATATACATTTATTAGTTTAATATATTAAATAGTACAGTTTTCTGATATACATATAGTACACACACACATATAAGTAATTGAAATGCTTTTTAAAATGATCATAATAACAGCACACTTTTAAAACTTATCTTCTATAATATTCAAGCATTTTAATTTATAATTTATTAATTTTTAATGATTGTTAGAAGCACAACAAAAATTTTTAGTTACAAAGCTGATTTGGGGTAATAGTTAAATAGTTTTTTGTTATTATTATAATTAAAATATTAAATTATATTCTTTTATATGGTTAGTATTGATTTACACTAATTTTATTGCTAGCACAGCAGTCTGGATACGAATATTTGCAATTTATCCGTTATCCTTAGAATTTTCAATCACATCAATTCCAAAGATGATGACTCGCTAGATGAATCTTCTGAATAATTCGATGGCTGACGTGCTGATTGTAAAAATTCATCTGACGATGAGGAATCATCTTTAGATTTACTATTCAATATTTTTGTTGGTTTATGTTTTTCTTTATTTAATTCTTTAAAAACTGTTGCAACTTCTAAAGCAGAAGAAGATTTTGAAGATTGATTAGAACTTTCGCAATCTTTAAAATCTGAAAAATCTTCTAAAGGACTTGAAGATTTTAAAGATTGTATACTATTATCTTTGGTTAAGGGTTTAAAGAGGGAGACGTCTTCATTTGTATAGCTTTTGGTATTGAATGCCTTGAAATTTGAAGTATTTTCAACAAAAGTAGATGATGTTGTAGGTTCCAGGGCAAATTCTTTACTAAAGTTTTTGAAATTTGGAAAATTATCTGACTGGGTTGAACACTTAGCTTTTGGGTTATTGCTTTCATTGGGTAATTCTTTGAGATCTGTGTAGCTTTCCAAAACCAAAGTTGTTTTTAAAGTCTTTATATTGCTTTCATTACTTAATTCCTTAAAAACTGATGAATCTTCCATTACGTCTGTATAAGTTGAGGATTGAATATTGTTTCCAGTTTCTTTAGAACCCGTTAAATCTTTAACTACATCCGAAGATTTTGGAGATTGTTTATCGCTTTCGTTGGACATGGAAGTTTTCTTTATATCACTATAAAAGTTGGAGGGTTTATTATTCGATGATAAATTACTGTTTTCTGTACTTGATTGTTTAGAAAGTGAAGAATCTTCATTAAGATTAGCATCATTTGCTTGTTGATTATTGCCTTCATTATTTATACCTTCAATAAACGACGAATCCTTTGATTGTCTTAAATTTTTGTTTAATTCTGAAGTACATTCTGTAAAACTCAATGATTTTGAAGTTCCCGGATTTAGTTCTTCTAAATCTGAAGAATCTTTAAAAACCAACGAAGATTTTGCAGAATCAATTAAGAAATCCATCGATTGATTTAAACTGATGTTTAAGTCTTTAAAACCTAAAGAATTTTCTGTAATACTGGAAGATTTTGAAGACTGTATATTGAGTTTACGGTTTAATTCTTTCAAATCAAAAGGATCTTCAAAATTAGAAACGGATTTTGATGGCTCATAACTGCTTTCATTACTAAGTTGGCCAAAAACTGAAGAATCTTCGTCTTTAGTTGAACCTTTTGGAAGTTTTGTAATAATTTCATTTCTTAAGTCTTTGGAACATGAAGGATTATCATCTTTATTTATATCCTTGAAAAGTTGCAAATCTTCCGCTTTATTTGAAGATATTGGCGGTTGCATATTGCTTTCTGTATTTGTTGCTTTGAAAACTGAAGAGTCTTCTTCTATAGATGGATATTTTAACTCTTGATCATGTGAAGAATCTTTAACTATAGTAGGATATATTTGCATTAAAAAAGGATTCATATTTATAGGAGTTAAATCTTCTATTTTATCTTGATTATCTTCAGAATACATTAAATTGCTAAATGAAGAAGAGTTTGCTGCTTTATCTTCGCGCAAATCTTCTTTTGTTATAGTATTTATATTAGACACTAGACTTTCTTCAATATCTTTTGTTTCCTCAGCCATTTCTTCAATTGGTATTAATATTGAGGTAGAAGGTAAAAGTTTCTTCAAATCCTCAACTTCATTATCAGATTCTAACATTGCTATAAAACTACTATTAGGTGGATGTAGTTTATTTAAATCTTCAATTTCTGGTACACTATTCGTAGAGGATGTTGGTGTATCTGCTGTTATTATTATGGGTATAAGATCTTCCGTTGGTGTCGGCAGGTTAAAGATTGTATCGGTAAATATTGAATCATTGTGCGGAGTTAAATCCAAATTTAAATAACGTTTCCCAGGATATAGATTTGTTAAATCTGTTTGTTTTTCACTTAAATCTTTACTTAGTTCGGTATTTAAAGGTGGTGGACGTCTAGGGCGGGTATATAGCTGATATTGAGTTAAAGGGGTTCTAACACTATTCACTGATTTTGTGAAGTTATTTACTTCATATCTTTTTGCATATCTTGTTAATAATGATAAGTTATTCTGGTGATGAATGATGTCGATTGGTGTTAGTTTTTGATGTTTGTTTAATACTGCTAAGTAACTTTTGGGATTTAATTGGAGAGTTGTGTTCAGTAACCAATTCATTTCACAATCTGGAAAAAAGAAATGTAAAGGATCTGTAAAATGTAATAGGAATTAGGAGAACCTAGCTAGCTAATAAGCTTTTAAAGCATAAAATGTATGAGAGCAGAGTTATTATAAAAGTTTGGAATCAAATTATTTGGGGAGTTATACGGAATTGGTAATTTTTAGTATTAGAAAAATCAAGTTTAGTTTGTCTTATGGGTTCAGTGTTCTATTTTTGATTGAGGAAATTTTAGAAATTGTGGTACCCTATAACGAAAAAGCAATCTATCGGTTTCGTTCGTAAGTAAGTAAGTTAGTTAGTTAGTTAGTTAGTTAGTTAGTTAGTTAGTTAGTTAGTTAGTTAGTTAGTTAGTTAGTTAGTTAGTTAGTTAGTTAGTTAGTTAGTTAGTTAGTTAGTTAGTTAGTTAGTTAGTTAGTTAGTTAGTTAGTTAGTTAGTTAGTTAGTTAGTTAGTTAGTTAGTTAGTTAGTTAGTTAGTTAGTTAGTTAGTTAGTTAGTTAGTTAGTTAGTTAGTTAGTTAGTTAGTTAGTTAGTTAGTTAGTTAGTTAGTTAGTTAGTTAGTTAGTTAGTTAGTTAGTTAGTTAGTTAGTTAGTTAGTTAGTTAGTTAGTTAGTTAGTTAGTTAGTTAGTTAGTTAGTTAGTAACGAGGATGTATGTTACACTAGATCCAAAGAAATACCTGTTGTACTCTCCTTTGTCGGAGTTTCTGATGCGAATCAAACCCTTGACCTCAAGATAGGCAGACTACAACACTACCAATTAGCAAAGTAGGTCGACGAATTCAGACAAGTCCATTTGATAACCAAACTTTTACAAAAATTCTCCGCGTTTTGCACAAAGCTAAAATCATGATTAAACTAGCTATACATGTGAAAATTGGCGATTACACTACCTGGGCTTCATACCTTCCAGACTTTCTTCATCTTCACATATAGAATCACGTTCTTCGTTCTTACTACTTGCTGAAGTCTTGCCATAACAATCGACCATTCTTGAATTGGTGGTGTGAGAATTCATAGAAGTCTGTACAACCACATCCATATGAGAATCCAAAGAAAATTGTTTACCCGACATTAAAATACCACGAACACGACGACGCATTGAAGGGGATTCTTGATGCTGTTAAAGGATTTTTATATTTATATTGTCTTAAATTAAGTTCTATAAAAAACTTACTGCAATTCGAATACCGGCATAAGTTTTGGCCAAAAACTCATCAGCATCAAATAAGGCCGCAAAAGAACCATTTACAATTTTGGGCGATAGTGGTGAATTGGAAAGTAATAAGCTAGAGCCGAAACCCTCACATTTTTCTTTGGTATCTGATAAAATATAAATTAAATTAAATAAAATTTATTTAATTGCTGAAAAATCTATTCAACCTTTTAAATATACACGATTGGATATGGTAATATTCATTTCCTCTAAAATGGCGGTAGCTGCATTTTTTATTTCCATCCAATCTTTTAAGATATCATCTACAGAGGTACGAGTGGAAGTCACAGTAAAACGTATAACATATTTGCCCTTGAGGGAGGAAGGTATACAATGTAAATTGCCTCGATGATTAAGACGTTTAAGCAAACGTTCTGTTATTTCATTTTCGCCTTTTATGCGAAAAACCACCAGACCTATAGAGGACAAAAGGAAGTCAATTAATTTCCTGTTATTTCGAATGTTATTATCTTACCCAAATGCCTTTTAGCAGGAATTTCAAAACGATGATCAGCCAATACTAAAGCCTCGAATTTTTGTGCCAAACGTACTCCCTCACGTATGTGACGTTGAAGCCCCTTAATGCCAAAGGAACGTAAAACAAACCAAATTTTCAAAGCTCTAAAACGACGACTCAAAGGTATCTGCCAATGCATAAAGTCAACAGCAACACCCGAATTTTCATGTTGCAAATATAAAGGCTCCACATTGAAAGTACGATGAACAGCCGTACTGTCTTTGACCCTACAATAAGAAATAATAAGATTAATTAGGCTTATTTTATGTAAAAAATAAACAATATTTTAGTAAAAATATCAACTTACCACAAAGCTGTGGCATCAAAATGTATCATTAGCCATTTGGAAGGATTAAAAGCAATTGAATCGGCACGCTCAATACCCTTAAGCCACGTGCGAAATTCTGGACATATAAAAGCACTGCCAGCATAGGCAGCATCAACATGCAGCCACAAATTAAACTCACGGCAAACAATGCCAATTTCTTCTAAATTATCGAAAGAACAGGAACCAGTGGTGCCCAAAGTAGCACAAACCTAAAGTAAAAGAAAAATAAATTCTTACAATAACTAATTCCCTTAAAAAGACACTTGTGGGGCAATTTGTAGTTATTTTAAATCAAGGGGATGGGGACAGTTTTTTTAATAACAGTTTGGTGGTTGTCTACTCGTAAAACTAATCGGCTTTTACTTGTTGCCGTAGTCACAGTCTGTCATACTGACAAATAACACGAGTTTTTAACAAACATTGGGTGATTCCCCCCTGAATTGTGTGTTGTTTTTTTATAAGTTATAAATATTTGTTTTTGCGTAAGAGGCATCTGTTGACAGCATCTCAAGATTTTAAATTGGCTTAATTATATATTGTAACATTGAACAAAGCATACATTTAGGTTCCAATGGATTTTTTGGTATTAATTACTTTGTTTCGCTGGTAATTTAGACAATTTTGTAACAATGGATTAAGTGTTATTTCAAAAAGCTTTTTTGTTATTATTTCCCAGAGACATATGATATCTTTTATTATTAATTTATTGGACATTCTTTGTAAGGATTAGAATTTAAGGAAGACGCTTTGGTCTTCTTTATAATGAGTTCTGCAGGAGTTGTTATAATGTGGAAGAGACGATAGATCACTTTTTGTGTGACGTGAGGGAGAATATATTATTCTCTCAAAATAGTTTTTATTCCATGATCTCACTAGTCGGGGACATAGTATTTCGGTTACTCGTCCTTTAAATGTCTACTCTATTCTCTTAATGGATCCCTTTCTTAATCTTTTATTTTCTTTATTTCATACTTTTCTAACAGGAATTTACAAGGGACCTTTTGGACCCAATTGGATTTGTGCTAATTGACGATATGTTGCTTAGCGCACATGGGCTTAGTGGTGACTTTTAGTTCATTATCAAAAATTCGGCTGTTTGCTCATTCATAGACAATTGGATTTTTGTAAAAACCAATTTTTATGAAAAATGGGAATTTTAGAGCAAAACGAACTTTTAGAGAAATATCGAATTTTTAGTAAAAAATATAATTTGTGGTGAAAAATCTACTTTTTAGTGACAGATGAAATTTTTAGTTAAAAGTCGAATTTTTATTAAAAAATAGAATTTTTTACTGAAGAATCGAATTTTTAGTGAAAAATCGAATTTTTAGTGAAAAAATCGAATTTTTAGTGAAAAATCGAATTTTTAGTGAAAAATCGATTTTTTAGTTAAAAATCTAATTTTTAGTGAAAAATCGAATTTTTAGTTAAAAATCAAATTTTTAGTTAAAAATCAAATTTTTAGTTAAAAATCAAATTTTTAGTTAAAAATCGAATTTGTAGTGAAAAATCGAATTTATAGTGAAAAGTCGAATTATTGTTGAGGAATTAAACTTTTAGTAAAAAATCGAATTTTTAGTGAAAAGTGTAATTTTTTAGGAAAAAAATAATATTTAATTTTAAATCAAATTCAAGTGGAATTTTTAATAATATCAAACCTTTATTGAAAAATTAGAAACAAAAACTTTGTCCGAAGAAGGTAGTTAGTTCAATTGCAAGTATCTTTTGTGTGAATCGCTTCTGGATTATTCGCGAATCGTTACTGAAACGACATTCGGAAAGAAAAATGTGTAAAGAGGTCAAAACGCCGATCTAAGGTGGCTAATTGACAACATCAAGAACTCTGATTATTGAATTAAGATCACAAATCATTGATGATCTATGCGACAAGGTCCTCCTTCCTGCAGAAACCCGCCGGAGGCATGTTACATTAATGGAAGATTCCATCATGGTGTGATTGCAATCCCGGGGAAAAAGAGGTGTTACCAGTACCTCTTTCCTTGCAATGATTTGACATGGGGTCGAATTAGAGAACCATCTGATAACACGGGAACCGGTTATTCGAGAGGTCACTTCGGGGTGCACGAGGTGGCTGTGGTTTAAACCCAAAATCGCGGGATGAGAATGTCGGTTAAAAGACTGATGCACTATGAAATCTATAATTCGGGATAAGTTGAGAGCTGTTGCCGAGACAACAGATACCCCACAGAGAAGAGACTGTGGGGCTAAGCGTTGGATACAGGATGAATGTAGGGGTATACAAAGTCCTCGGCTTATTTGATAGATTCGTGTTGCGCATACATCTCTAAGTGCTGTTGCCGACTCAACAGAGAACATCTAATCTGCGTGGTTGTAAACGGAAGTGATGTTTTTGAATCTCAGAAGTTTACCAACGAGGTAGCAATGGTCAGGGATTGAACAGCCCAAGTACTTGTACAAAACTTGCCACCTGCGTGTAAGATACACAAAGGGGCTTTAGTGAGCCTTTAAAGAAGCTCACCCCTGGGTGAAAAACCACCGTAAAATAAGGCCAACATGGCAGGTGTTCCCGCAAAGCACTTCGACATATGTACGTCCTGCAGAAACCAAAGATTATCGAAGTTTATATTATCCATTTTATCCCATAAAAAGTCAGCAATTTTCTGTTTCGATTCTTGAGAATTTTAAACTTGCGTACATCACTGGTGGTGGATCGGAAAGCATTTATTTTAATAATGAATAAAAAGGAAAAGCTTAGATAACACAGAACATTGAATATATTTCCTAAAGTTGTTCAAGTGTAATCCTATTCCTTTTAGTCCACGGAAGACTGCTAGTCAAAATGTCAAGAATATAATTTAAAGAGATCTAAATAGGCAAGCAATATTATATAAAATAAATACTAAATCCATGGTTTGTCCCTTTTTCAAGTGGCATTTTCTTAATTATAAAATTCTCCAATACTTACCCAAAAAGGCACTAGACCCTGGCGTATATCATCTTCAATGGCTTCTCTTAAAAGTTGGCCGCGCATAGATAAGTTTTCATCAGCCTCGATATAACGCATACGGACCAAGCCTTGGAATTAATATAAAAAAAAAATAAGTTATAATACCTTGCTGTAATCAAAATTTTCATCTAAAGAAAACAACTCACCTATTAAAGCCGCCTTTTCAACACTCGAATGAGCCTGATCCGAACAATAGGCCACCAAACGAGCATTTATTTCAGCATCCTGATAACCAGGTCTCTTCTCATGAAAACGCTGAATAGCTCTAGTCCTCCCGGCCAACAGACAAACCAATGTAGCCTCACTGGCAGTAGTTTGCACTACACCACCACCACGACTTGCACTACTCAAATGTAGAAATTCATCTGGTAGATTAATCATTTTACCCAACCAATTCATTACTATAATTTCCAATTCTGTACAAGCCGGTGAACTGGCCCAGGTGAAACCCAGACAATTAATAGCATCAGCTAACATATCACCCAATAATGAAGGAAATGAATTTAGGGCTGGAAAATAGGCATGCATATGAGGACTTTGCCAGTGGGTAATGCCGGGCATAATGACACGTTCAACATCTCCGAATATGGCATCCCATTGTTCACCTTCCAGTGGTGCTGAATCGGGTAGGAGATTCTTCATGTAACCCGGTTTAACATCGGGAAAAACTCTACGATCACGTATATTTTCCAAATAGTCGGCTATATAATCGACCATTTCTTTGCCTGGGAAAGAGAAGTTCAGATATAAAAGCAAGCAATGATTGAATGATTTAGGGGGCAAGGTATCCTTAATTACATACGCCAATAAATTTGGGACCTAGGGTTACACTTTTCTAAAGGATTGAGTTGCGCTAAATTCTAATATTTCCTCAAAAATCCTCCATCCATCCAAGGATGTATTATAAATAGATCTAAAGAGGCAATCAATTCCATATAAAATAACATAGAAACATTAAAGAACATAGGCTCAAGACTTTCTAGGCAGCCTTGTATCACTCAAGGCTCTCAAAAAGTTTTCTAAATTGCATTCACGACCCTTTTTGAAGGTTATACTAAGTCCAAGGTATTTAATGTTTATTGTTAAGTTTCAGCTAATAAATTGGCTTAAAACTTTTATTATTTTAAACTTAGGACTTAAATATACAGAAACTTTTTTTACTCAGCTTTAAATAAGTTGTATATAAATGATATGGATATGGAATTTGAACAGATTAGAACCAAGTTAATTGAAATTATATTACAACTGTGGAGATTTTTATGGCCTTGAACAAATGTAGCATTTTATTTATAATAAAACGAAATTGATTTGGACTAGAATATCCAGCAAACGCATACATATAGCCAATAATCTTATATGTAAATGAATATGTAGTATGTCCAAGAATGGTTAAAACAGTCTTGGGCACAGTATGTGTCATCATTAAGTATAATCAACACTTACCCCTTTGACGATATTCTGTAAAATCCATAGTTATTCTTTGCTATTTAGTGTGACGATGGTATAAATTCGTTATGTGTTTGTTTTTTCCAAGTCCTGGGTTCAGTAGGTTTAGTTGGAGCTGTAAAAGTAATAAAAATAAAATAAGAATTAGGTTAAATACGTTCTAAATGTAAGTTTGATGTGTGTGCATATATGTGTGTATATATCTATGCAAAAGTTTGCAAATGTATTTACAATAAATTAGGTAAAGCTGTATTTAGTATTCTTTCGTATGTTTTTTTTTTTCGTTCTGGTTGTGATGTCTGTCGTCTATATGTTTTCCTTTCTTTCTTTGTGGAAAAATACTTTGGCCCAAAGCTGTTTTAATGTTCACTTTAACATGTGTAAATACTTTGGAATATAGTTTTTTTTGTTGCTTTTTGTGTAAGGAAATACTTTTACTAGTTAGTTAGATTAACTTGTGATTTGTTACTCTTCTACTAAGAACTGAACTCTATCTCAACAAATACTTGTAGTTCGCGCTAAATGATAAAATTGTACTGAACGATTTTCGTTTGCTGCAATTCTTACCAATTTAGTTTATGAAAAGTATTGGAAAAAAATCGTTTTGCTATCATAAGGCTTCTTTGGCTATTTAGTCAAATGAGCGAATGTTGTATTTTGGGGAAAATATGGTGATAACTAAGTTCAAATTAAAAAAAATAGTTGGTAAAATGTCGAACAGACCAAAATTCTATAAACTTTTGCAGAACTACTGACAGACCCTTGACTTCGATAGTCGTATTAAAATTGATGTCAACTTCTTTTTCTTCATAAGTTTTCATTTAATAAGTTTTGCGAATTTTTTTATCGGATTGGGCCGTAAGTGGTCATAGCTCCCATATGAGGTCTTTCGGAAAAAACATTTGATTCAATGAACAGACCCGTTTCTAAACTGAACTTTGATAGAACCTTCCGGATAGGAATACACAGTAACAATAGAGGACTAGGCTTAACACTGTCCTCTCAGGACGACGGAATCTCAGTCTACGCTTATGGTTAAAAAACTATAAAGGGTATTGGTTTGGAAATTGTCTCCGATGAGATCGGTCTTTATCTGATGGCTGAAATTCTAACAGTCTTATATTTCTCAAGGCTCTTACCTCGAACCTCATAAGGTCGAAATGTTATTTTAAATTAATTGACTGCCAATATATTATACCCTTTTTCCAGCTAATTCTCAGGACTTGGGGGCATTCGGAGAACTAATAGGTCTTATTTTGCAAAGAGCAAAAGTTCGATAACACAGGCCAACAAAATTTGAAAAAGTCTTTACCCAGAGAACAAAATATAGTTTTCTAAAGGATTGAAGTGCG
>NW_023994189.1:0-17500 GCF_015586225.1 Lucilia sericata | reverse complement strand
TTGAATATTTTTCTTATGAACAGTAAATTCTCGATTAAATACATAATGTGTGATATCATAATTATCTATTGATTTATTTAGTATCCATGACTAAGAAATATAGTATCGAAATGTTGAATACTTATTTGAATCAAAAAATCAATTTTTTACAGAAAGCTCATCTAGAATATTTCATCGAATACTCTACTATTATTCGAAGTTTTGATTTTATAAAGAATTAACTTTTCATGGAAAACTGGATTTTATAACAAAAACTCGCCTTTTCATCGATAAATCGATATTTTATCGAAAAATTAACATTTCATTTTGTAACGAAAGTTTAGTTTAATAACTAAGTCTGAACTTTTTACGAAAACTCTACTTTTCGATTTGGAAAACATTTCAATAAAAATTTAAATTATTTTAAACAAAACTTCACTTTTTCTCGAATACTAAACATTTCCGGACTTTTTTATGGAAAACTTGACATTTTGTAAAAAACGGACTTTATCGAAATCTGAAGTTTTTATCGAAAATAATTAAAATTATTAAAATTTGCTAAAAATCGGTTCTAATCGAAATCTAGTTTTTTTTTCGAATATTGAACCGACTTCTTGTCAAAATCTGAACTTTTTATCGAAAACAATTAAAATTATTAAAATCTATCCATAATCGGTTTTCTAATGGAATTCTACAGTTTTTTTCGAATACTAAACTTTTTATCGAAAACAACGATACAACGAAAACTCGAAATTTGATCGAAAATGAAAATGATCTTTAATAAAAACAATGGAAATTATTAAAATCTACCAAAAATCGGTTTTCTAATCGAAATCTAGAGTTTCTTTTAGTATTGAACTTTTTATCGAAAATAACTACAAATAGATTTTACAACGATAACTCGGATATACATCGAACTCCAAATTTTTTTTGTAAACTTAACTTTTTATCAAAAATTCAACTTTTATAGAATACTGAACTTTCTGATTTTTTTTATCAAAATCTGAACATTTTATTGAAAATTGAAACTCGGAATAGGCCTGATACTTTTTTATCGAAAGCTCTACTTTTAACAGAAAAATTTACTTTTCATTTAAACCAAAAACTTTTCTCCGAGCTATAGACTAGACGATAGACTGGACGATAGACTAGACGATAGACTAGACGATAGACTAGACGATAGACTAGACGATAGACTAGACTATAGACTAGACTATAGACTAGACTATAGACTAGACTACAGACTAGACTATAGACTAGACTATAGACTAGACTATAGACTAGACTATAGACTAGACTATAGACTAGACTATAGACTAGACTATAGACTAGAATATAGACTAGACTATAGACTAGACTATAGACTAGACTATAGACTAGACTATAGACTAGACTATAGACTAGACTATAGACTAGACTATAGACTAGACTATAGACTAGACTATAGACTAGACTATAGACTAGACTATAGACTAGACTATAGACTAGACTATAGACTAGACTATAGACTAGACTATAGACTAGACTGTAGACTAGACTATAGACTAGACTATAGACTAGACTATAGACTAGACTATAGACTAGACTAGACTAGACTATAGACTAGACTAGACTATAGACTAGACTAGACTAGACTATAGACTAGACTAGACTATAGACTAGACTAGACTATAGACTAGACTAGACTAGACTAGACTATAGACTAGACTAGACTATAGACTAGACTAGACTATAGACTAGACTAGACTATAGACTAGACTAGACTATAGACTAGACTAGACTATAGACTAGACTAGACTATAGACTGGACTAGACTATAGACTAGACTATAGACTAGACTATAGACTAGACTATAGACTAGACTATAGACTAGACTATAGACTAGACTATAGACTAGACTATAGACTAGACTAGACTATAGACTAGACTATAGACTAGACTATAGACTAGACTATAGACTAGACTATAGACTAGACTATAGACTAGACTAGACTAGACTGTGATTTATGCATCATTTTAAAGCATTATGATTGCACTTTAATATGGTATATCATTTGTAGCATAATGTGTATTTTTACAAATTGGTCAATTTGATAGATCGGTAGAATTATTGTTCTATGTTTAATAAACGCAGTAATCTGAGGTTCCGATATGGTTGCAATTAACTTTGGCAGTTTTCGTGCTAGGACAGTCGTTTATGCACCATTTTAAATCATTAAAATTGCCATTTGTTTTGGTATATAATTTATTGCATAATGTATTTTTAGAAAATGGCCAATTGGATAGATCGGTAGAATTATTTTCCCAGGTTTAAAAAGGCGGTAATTTGAGGTTCCGATATGGTTGTGAATAACTTTGACAGTTTTCATGCTATGACAGTCATTTATGCATCATTTTAAAGCATTATGATTGCACTTTAATTTGGTATATCATTTGTGGCACAATGTGTTCGTCTAAAAAATGGTCAATTTGAAGGATCGGTAGAATTATTGTTCTATGTTTAAAAACGCGGTAATTTGAGGTTCCGATATGGTTGCAAATAACTTTGACAGTTTTCATGCTAGACTAGACTATAGACTAGACTAGACTAGACTATAGACTAGACTATAGACTAGACTATAGACTAGACTATAGACTAGACTATAGACTATAGTTGAGGCTGTTTGTAAAAATTTTATTTTCATCCTCCCTTCATACATATGTTTGTATGTAACTGTTGCAGTCCTACCACTTTTACATCCTTTTCCAAACAAAAAGAAAATTTCTTACTCTTCCCCACAAGGTTCACATTTTTCCTTATCATACTAAGAGAACAGAAAAAAAAACCAAGAAACAAATTAAACGCATTCTCTTTTAATTAACCCTCTCTATTTCTCTTAATTATAAATAAATTCTTGATCATTATTTATTATATTTTTGTATTTTTTTTTTTTTCATTCGGCTTATTAAAATCCCATAAATGTGAAATATCTGAGAAAGAGAGTGAGTGAATGAATTGTTTAATAAGTAAGTTTGTGTATTTGTATCTTATTCCCGTTCTTTTCTTTTTTTTACCACATTCTGTTTACTTCTCGTTATTCGTAGCGTTTTCATATTATTGTTTTGATTCCCATATTCTTTAACACACTGAATGTAAGAACGTTCGATGACCCCAAGTTGGTAGTACATTGATCGTACAGTGAAATGAAAAAAAAGAAACAACAACAACAAGAAAAACACACACCAGAAACAGAAACAAAATAAATAAAAATTATTATGATGATGATGACGATTATAGTAGTAGCCGGGTATGTGTATTTTATGGATGGATCTGTGTCTTTTTTTTTGCCTTGTCTTGTATACGAGTAGCTTTAAAAGTGTGTGTTTTTGTGTGCATCTGTAGAATATTTTTATTTGGTTGTTGTTGTTGTTGCTATTGTTGATATTGTTGCTGCTGTCGTTTACAACATTGCTGAGTCAGTCGAATAGCGGTACTTCGAAAACTTGTTTTCCTCAACTTAAAGAAAACTTTTGCCGCCAAACTCCAACGCACATACAAACATAAACTCTCTTTCATACTAACACGTACTTAGACAACCAGATCCCATATACGATCCAACTTTACTATAGGTATACCTAGTAGATACATTTTGTAACTTATGTGTACTTGAATGTTGTTTTAATGTTAAAAATACATACGAGGAAAAAAATGTAATAAAAATAAATATTTTGTTAGTTTTTTTTCTTATGTTGTAATAGTTGTTGATGTTGTTGTTGTAGTTGCAGTTAAGTAGTATCAGACAATCATCCTTCCGTTATTATTCTCATATTGAAGCTTTTTTTCCCATTCGTGTGTAGCTTTCCATGCAAATTAATTTGAAATTTTTATCTTTCAAACATATTTATCGATTAATTATGAACAATTTATGATTTAATATCAACTGTAGTTGAGAAATTTTTAACAAACACTTTGTCACAAAAGTTGAGAAATGTTAAAATTTTAAACATATCGGAACAGCTTTTCAATGATTAGATTTACTATCGATTAGTTGAAATTTTTTAATGGTAATTAGTGGAAATTTTTGGAAATAATGTGGAAAGTCTGCCAAAAATTTATCAGATTTCGGTTCGTGCTTTATATCGAAAACTTTAATTTTCATCGAAAACTCTGCTTTTGATCGAAAACTTAACTTTTTATCGTTAACAACGAAAGCTCGACTTTTCATCAGAAACCAAACTTTTTATTTTTTTAACTTTTCATTGAAAACTTGACTTTTAGTTTACGATGAACTTTACCTCAAAATCTTATCGAACACAACGTAAACCGGGCTTTTCATTGAAACCTAGACATTTTATCGCAAACTGAGCTTTTTATCGAAATCGAATTTCAATTCGAAAAACCGACTTTTTTTCAAAAACTTTACGTTTTATAAAAACTTAACTTTTTAGTTGAAAAGTTTAGACTTCAATGAAATCCCGAGTTTTCATATTTTTCGATAAAAACTTAAGTTTTTACTGAAGAGCAGACTTTTCACTAAAAGCTCAAGATTTTATCGAAAAATATGAAAACTCGGGTTTTCATTGAAGTCTAAACTATTCAACTAAAACTAAGCTTTTCATCAAAATTTAATTTTCTTTCGGAACCTTAGCATTATTATGAAAACTTTTCAGCGAAAAGTCCACATTACAACTTTTTATCTAAAACTGAGCTTTTCATCGAAATTAAAATTTCCTTCGCAATATAACTTTTCAACTAAAACTGAGCTTTTCATCGACATTGAATAATTCTTTTGAAAACTTAACATTTTTATGAAAACTTTTCAGCGAAAAGCCGAAATCTGAACTTTTTCGAAAACTGAGCTTTTCATCGAAATCAAATTTTGCTTCGCAATATAATTATTATCAATAAAAATCTTGACTTTTCTTGAAGAATTGACTTTTCACCGAAAACTTTTTATTGAAACGGACTTTTTTTTAGAAAAGTTTACTTTACCAGAAAGTCCACTATTTACCAAAATCTGAACTTTTTTTTCGAAAACTGAGCTTTTCATTGAAATGAAAATTTTCTTTGAAACACACTTTTTTATCAAAATCTCTACTTTTTTTTTCAAAATTTGACTTTTTACTGAAAACTTTGTCGAAAACTCGCCCTTTCATTAGATTCTATACCTTTCATAGAAAACTGATATTTTCATCTAAAACGCATTTTCCTTCGAAAATTTAGCTTTTATTGAAAGTCCAAGTTTTCTTCGAAAACTTGATTTTTCATCAAAAAGCATTTCATTTAAATCTGAATTAAAAAATTTATACTTTCTTGGAAAACTTGACTTTCATTTAAATCTGAATTAAAAAATTTATACTTTCTTGGAAAACTTGACTTTTATTCGTAAACTTGACTTTTCTTTAAAAAGTCGTATTTAATTGGATCACTTTTTTGTCAAAATTTTGTCTGTTCTTCAAAAACTTTACGTTGAAAACTTTAAATTTCTTGAAATGCTTAACTTTTCTTTGAAAACTCGATATTTGTTTGAAAACAGGACTTTTTATCAAAAATCCGACTTTTCTTTAACAACTATTTATTCGATGTGTGAAATTTTGAACATCATTATATCCATAACGATATATGCTTTTATTCATTTCAAAAAAAAAAAAAAAAAAAAAAAAAAAAAAAAACATTCCGATATTTGAGCATTGTACTCTTTCACATCTTAAAGTGATCCATAACAATAACAATCTTACCCCTGATCATTTCAAAACTCCTAATTGCTCCCCTTTCTGTAGGGAACTCTATCAGTCTTCAGTGTCGTCTTTAACCTGTCATCTTTAACATCAACACATGTTCAACATCCCTTCGATACTATTGTATTTGTTGGATTTTGTTTTTTGTCTTCGCACTCATACTTGTACTCGCACTCTTTTTTTTATATGTACGTTTCTGATTATTACGATTACGCAAGAAAACAATACACTCTTAAAATTAAAAAAAAAATGCATATAGATACAATGCTTATTGTACACAAAAAGAAAATAAAACAACAATAAAAAAATAAATCCATTTAACAATACAAACGCATTTTCAAAGATGTGATAACAGTTTTTATAAATATAAAAAAAGTATTGTCAATAAAACACATTTCATAAGATTCGCAAGCGTTTTTGAAGATCTGTAAAAGGAGGGATTTATTTAAAAACATAAAGTAAATATACTTCTTATTATATAACGAGGGGTTGTCGATCTGAACGATGATGTAATCTTTTGTCTAGGAAACGATTTTGAGATCAGTCAACTTGGCGTATAAATTTTTACTTAAATTTCCGCAATTTATACAATTTTTCATGGAAAGCCAATACTGGTGTAATTTAGAACTATAAATCTTCGTAGAAATGTAGTCTAAACCTTTTATTGCTTAGGTACAACATAGAGCCATATATGGCGAAGTACTAATCACTTGATAATTTTCTACGTCTCTACCCAGATTTCTCACGATTAAAATTGTAATATTTTGACATGTTACTCGGAATAACACTCCTTTAAGAAGTTAACTGGACCTGCCGCTTTCATATAAGACTTTAAGGAGATCGACCTAGACTAAAAATCCTTCATGAAATGCATCACAGCTCTTTTATATTCAAGGATTATGACGGACTAAAGAAAGATGATAGGACCATTACAATCAGAATACAAACAAGACATATATACTTTGTCCTTTAGAAATCCAGAATAAGGGAAATCAGTTTTGGTTAAAAGTTTTTTTAGGGTCATTAAATATACCAATAGCAAACGAGCAAAAAGTCGAAGAACTTTACGTGACCATCTGCCATAGGCTGAACTTATTACCCGACTAACTCTGGTGCCAACTTTTGTACATGGTTCTGCCGGACTATGTAGAAACACTTTGCTCGTGTACTCAAGCTATCTAATCTCTAATCCTTGCCCGTAGCTTAACCTCCGAGATGCAAAAATATACCTTCCGTTTACAACCACATAGATGAGATGCTCTCTGATTCGACAAGAGAACCGAGAGACGTAATCGGTAGACCGAAATACGAATCCCTAAAATAAGCCATTGACTACTTCTTACTCACAGAGAACATACTGTGTAAAATCTGGTATAAACAGACCCTGATCAGACCCGGACAAGAAAGGAATATTCAATGATATCACTTGTATAAAATACCTTACATCCATCACCATTCAACCCCGGAAACTTTACATTTATCTGAACAAAACATCTGACACACTCACTCTAGGTATACGGATGGGTGAGGGCCGTATACCCACCCCTATATGTATAACATATCATATACACTTGACACCAACTCATTTCCAACTTTAGACCCACACACACTCTTCTGTGGGGAAATCTGTTGTCCCGGCAACAGCATTAAACTTATCCCGAATTATAGACTTTACCATGTATCAGTCCTTTAACCAACATTTTCTTCCCGCGAATTTGGGTTTAAACCACAACCACCTCGTGCACCCCGAAGGGACCTCTTCAATAACCGGATCAAGACAAAGTCCGAAACTCTGCATGTGGGCAGCCGGTTCCCGGCAGACTAGAGGTATTGGTAGCACCTCTTTTTTCCCATATAGCAATAACACCAAGTTGTGAGAAGATCATAGAGGTAACATGCCTCGGAGGGGGACCAAAAGTGTAGAGTTATGTTGACGTTAGAATTGGATACTAGTAAAACATATATTTTAATCGGGCTTATTGATGCTTTATAGGCCATATTCGAATTTAGCGCAGTTCAATCCTTTAACAATATATTCTTAGCGTTTCAACTTCTTTCAAATGTTTTTCGCTTGTACAACTGCAACAGAATTACACAGGTCGAAAAATTTTTTGATAAAAGTCTAAACCCTGAGACCAATTTAGACGCCGTGCTGAATCCCAATATTATCTCCATTACATTTGGAATTTAAAATATCGTGTCCTGAAATTTAAAAAATATATATTTTTGGTCCTATTTGAGACGTCATAACAGCGCCCAGGCAACTTTATTTATAAAATGTTGTATGCCATCTGAAAGTCCATTCTGCCAACTTGAAATAAAGTCCAAACATCTGACATATCTTCTTTATACTTCGAGATATCTTCACCTAAACAAGATTTCAAAATAAAATTATCTTAATTTTCGTTTCTTCAAACTTCAGGACACGATATCTCTAATCCCAGATGGGAGGGAGAAATTATAAGGCCAGATTCGTATTCAGCTCAATCCTTTAAAAAATTATACTTTAGATCTCTGGGTTAAACATTTGTCGGCCTATGTTATTGAAAGTTCAAGGCTCAAATATTTTATTTTTGATTTCAAGCTTGAATAATGTTTGACAAGTTGACAACACTAAAAGCTTTTTCAAGCTATTAAGAAAATAAACACCCTACAATATTCGAGTCTTAATATATCGATTTTATATGTAAGACAATAAGAAAAAATTAACTTGAGCATAAAGTCCTTGACTTTGGCACTTTGTATAATGAGCCACAATTTACACCACTTGCGAAAAAGGGCAAGACTTACAAATGATCGTCTTCATAACCTGCAGGAACAACTTTTGTATTATAAATTATTTTCTTAAATTGATCAGTTTTTTTTTTGTTGTAACACATCAATATGACAAAATGTTAACAACAATTTCCTTGAAATTTGCAAATAAAATTTATGTACCAAAAATTACCCCTTTTCGATTATTATATTGGATATTTTAGTCTTTTTCTCTTTAGACTGTTTGGTTGGTCGTTCGGTCATCATTATCATGTGAAAGCCGAAGGGAAACTGCGTTAGAGTGTTTAAAATGCATTTCTCATGCATAAAATGCAATGAAGGCATCTGTACTGGCCAAGATCAAGATGCTGGCTGGTTGGTTGGTTGATTGTTTTTTATTTATTTTTTGTTTGTATCAATATAAATACACCGTTAGCTATTTGTTGTGTTGTTTTGCAAAGAAGGAAAATACAGCAACAACTACAACAACATTAAAATAAACCATACACTCTGGCTTTAAAGCTAAACAAGCAACAAACTCATGAAAGAAGGCAAGTTTTGGATGTTTAAACAAAAAACAAAATTGTTGTTTTTTGTTGTTGTTGTTTATTTATTCCACTGCAGCTTCTTTTTTGCACTAAGGCAAAGAAAGCAGGAAGGCAACTGGCAGGCAACTCATCTCTTGGCCATCAATTGTTAAAAAAGGTTTTTCAGTGTGTAACCGTTAGTCCACCCGTTGAAGTCAATTTAATAAAAAAAAATTTACAATATTTATTTTAAACAAAAGAATTTTGGGTTTAAACTTTTCAACAAAAAACTAACAAAAAACAAAAGCTTTAAGAAAAGTGCAAAAACACATTTAGTACAATGTTAAAAGGTGTTTTTATTAACTTGTTTATAAACAAAATGCTGCCGTTACCTTTGGCAACTGAGACTAGGCTTAAATGTAAATGTATGCCAAACTCCAAGTCAACTTCTGCTCTAGTTTTGTCAAACCTAAGAGCATGTGTGAGTGTCTTAATAATGAGCAAGTGATTTACAAAAAAAAAAGCAAAGAGAAATAAAGAAATTTATGCTCATGGTTATAAAAAAAAGTTTTGAAATAAATTTCTAAAACAAATATAAACAAAAAATAACTAAATTTTAACAAAAACAAAGTATATTTGATTACAAACCAAAAATCGCAAAATAATATAATGCCCAGTACTATTAGAGGTAAGTTCTAAATTCTCTTAAGTTTTCTAAGATTAGAGAAAAGTAATGTAGTGAGTAATGAGTGCCAATGTAAATTTTAGGAAACTTGAACTACCATTGTATTACTCTATTTTCCGACTACTTACAACGAAATCTAAACTTTTTATCAAAAATTGGACTTTTCATTGAAAACAATGAAATCACAGCTTTTTATCGAAATCTAAACATTTCTTCGAAAATTTAACTTTTCATTAAAAACTTGGTTTTTCATAAAAATTTGAATTTTTCAGCGAACTCCAAAATTTTTTCAAAAAGTTTAATTTTTAATGGCTTTTTGCCGAAAGCCCGGCTTGGTAAACCTGATTTTATATCGAAAAAAAATCGAAGATCTCTGAGATCCTTGCTTTTTAATTTTATATATTTGGTTAGGTTTGGGTATCCGACCAGACAGTGCTTCTAGTATTTAATCTGCAGGTCATTGGCATTCGATATAATTTCAAGATTTCCTTTTGAAATCTTTTTATGACTCTGAGGTCTTATTACTTTTCAAGTTAAGGTGGTTAGGTTTGGTATAGCGCTATAACTTCAAGTAAAAATCTTAATTGACGAGGTCGTTGCAAAGTCGTATACAAAAAGGGGAATTTCTAGACGGTTAGTCCGATTTGAATGATATTTCATACACATATAAAGAGAAAGTGCTCTCGAGTTTAAGTTTTAGATATATGGATCTACCAGGGTCACAGAGGTCCCTAAAGAAGGATAACACGATCCTATTTGACTCTTCAATATACAAATTTGAATAGAAAATCTCTGGTCTATTAAAAAAGTTTGTTACAAGTATAATATATGGGGTAAATCGTCCCTTAGTAGTGGAGTTCCACCACATTTCTAAACGGTTAGGGGAATTTCCAAACGATTAGTCCGATTTGAATGATATTTCACACGCATAAAAAAGAAGTGGTCTCGAGTTTAAGTTTGGAATATATGGACCTACCAGGGTCACTGGGTTCCCCAAAGAAGGATACCTTGAGTATGTAAAGTTTTTAAAACGATCCTATTTGACTCTCCAGTATTCAAATTTGAATAGAAAATCTCAGGTCTATAAAAAAAAGTTTGTTACAAGAAAGGTTACCTTCTTGTAAAAAAATCCATAATGGTAGATTGAAATATATGGGGTAATTCGTCCCTTAGTAGTGGATTTACACCTCAAGTCCGAGATTTAGTGCCATACACAAATGAAAGCGTTGATTCCTATATAAACTGTATGAAACTGAGAAAATCAATATTACGTTTGAAACAACATGTGACATAATAGTGTGGATCAATACCCTCCTAATCGGTACAGATCGGAATATTCCTAATTTATGCAAAGTTTCAAGACAAGATACTCTTGCATATTCAAAAGTTTATCCAACATTATTTCGCTAATTTGAAAATAGAATACTGCTTATGAAAATCAGAATAGTATGTGGATCTGCGGTATTGTTGAAGTTTTAAGGGATCCATTGTTTCTGAAATTTACTTTAAATCTTTGATTTTCGGCTGATTTTAAAAATATTCATATGAATTAATCTGAATATACAACAAAACATTTGATGAATATTTTAGGAAATACTAAGAGACACTCAATTTTTAACAGATCTTAAGACAAACATGAATATTTGGTAAAACTCTAAAAATTTTTCTTAATTTAGAAAATTGTAAAATTCAAACTATTTTCATAACATTTTCTTCAAAATAATAACACTGATCATAAACTAATTTTTACTAGTACCAACAACAACAACAATAAAAATATACCTCCTTCCTTTTTTGGGGGCACACAGAGAAAAAGAAAAAAATTGAACTTGACCACACATTGTTGTCATATTTTTCAGTATTTCATACGAATTGTTGTTGTTGTTGTGTTGCACATTTTTCAAACCAAAAAAGAAACAAAGGTTGCAAACATGCATTAATGGTTCCATAACTACTGTTATGTTTTTCTCATACATGCAATTCATACATCAAACTCGTACAAAACCATCATCAACTAACAGCCAACTAACCAACTAGTTTTATTTATCCGTTCGTTGCAATTGGTACCAAACCCATTATGAGTGCAACATACACACACACACAACCGCAAACCAGTCTAGGTTTGTTATAATGTTTACACATTGTTGTTGCTGTTTGTTTATTATAAGATTGCAACACAGTTGCGCAATATAGAATTAGATATAAATTGACTGACATACAGCCACAACAGCAGCAGCAGTAACAACAACAACAAATGCAACAGCAACATGTTTCTGTTTTTTTTTTTGTCTTTTACTTGTACGATGTTTGATGTACGAAACGTTTATGAGTACGAAAATCAAGTACGACCGCTAAAAACGTACATAGATACATGCATTTACAGATGCACACGAATTGGGGGTTGCCATTTGGCAATATTGGGAATCTTCAAGCCCATAGTAGTGTTCCTTTTTTAGGATTAAAAGTACTAAATTATTTTCAGCCGGTCTACAGCAGTTCTATGGACTAATCTTTTAACTTACATTGGGACTAGTTTATTAACTAACTAATGAATTGGTTTATTGACTAGTCTATGGGTTAGTCTATTGACTAGTTTATGGGCTCGTATACAGACTATTGACTGGACTATGTACTTGCATATTGAATATTTCATGGATTAGAGTATTCACTAGTCTATGAACTAGTCTATACTGGTTAGTATGAACTAATTTATCGATTGGTCTATTGACTAGACTAAGGGCTAGTCTATGGACTATAGTATTTGCTATATAGACTAGTCAATGACTATTGTCTAATCTATGAACAAGTCTATTTTGATCAGTCTATGAACTAGTCTATGGACCACTCTATGATCTATTAACTAGTATTTTTACTAGTCTATTGACTAGACTAGTCAGTAAGCTAATCAATGGAATAGTCTATTGACTAGCCATGAACTATTTTATTGACTATCATATGGACTAGCCTATGGACTAGTCTATTAATACCCTATGGACTAGTCTACTGACTAGCCTATGGACTAGTCTATTGACTAGCCTATGGACTAGTCTATTGACTAGCCTATGGACTAGTCTATTGACTAGCCTATGGACTAGTCTATTGACTAGCCTATGAACTAGTCTATTGTCTAGCTATGGACTAGTCTATTGAGTATCCTATGGACTAGTCTATTGACTAGCCTATGTACTAGTCTATTGACTAGCCTATTGACTAGCCTATGTACTAGTCTATTGACTAGCCTATGTACTAGTCTATTGACTAGCCTATGTACTAGTCTATTGACTAGCCTATGGACTAGTCTATTGACTAGCCTATGGACTAGTCTATTGTCTAGCCTGTGGACTAGTCTATTGCATTGTCTATGGACTAGTCTATTGAATAGCCTATGGACTAGTCTATTGATTAGCCTATGGACTAGTATATTGACTAGTCTATGAACTAGTCTATTGTCTAGCCTATGGACTAGTCTATTGAGTAGCCTATGTACTAGTCTATTGACTAGCCCATGGACTAGTCTATTGACTAGCCTGTGGACTATTCTATTGACTAGCCTATGGACTAGTCTATTGTCTAGCCTATGGATTTGCCTTGCCTATGGACTAGTCTATTAACTAACCTATGGACTAGTCTATTGAGTAGCCTATATACTAGTCTATTGACTAGTCTATATACTAGTCTATTTACTAGCCTATATACTAATCTATTTGACTAGCCTATGGACTTGTCTATGAACTAATCTGTAGTGAATAGTCTATTGACTAGTGTATGTATTTAGACTAGTCTATGGACTAGACTATAGATCGATCTGTTATCTACAATATGGACTAGTCCATGGAGTGGTCTATTAACTATTCTATAAACTAAACCTACAATAACAGTATTGTAGAGGCATTCAACTAATTCCTTCAGGATTTAGACTACTAAATACCTGGCAACTCTAATATTACTTGTACGTAAGTAAATATGTACGAGTCCAATATAACAGGTTTGTGTACGAGTATTTCACTTAACTGGGACTTTATTACGGGACTTTTTATTATTATTTTTTTCATTTAATTCTGTAAACAAGTTTTGATTTGATTGTGCAGAACTTCGATGAGGAGAAGTCAAAGACGAAAATGAAGATGGTACCATCTACCAACAAACCACGATATGTAGTAGTAATAACAACAACAACAACTACAGTAATAATTCTTAAAAAGAAAAATACTGCACAAGTACATTTTGTGGCACAACTAAAAAACTACAGTGTGTTACAAAAATGTATTTACATGGTTCTATTCAGCGGTTTTTTACACTGACTTTAGCTGGTTCTTACATTTTTGTTTTTTATTATTAAGTGTTTATAAATTTTAAGAATTATTTGTAAGTTTCTTTTAAATATGCTCGTTTATTGAAATTTTTCATTTTCTTCTTTTAATTATTTTGTTTATTTTCTTTTAATTGTAAACATAGAAAAACTGTTGTAATTTAAAAATTGTTCTTATACAGTTAAATTAAAATTCTTCTATTTTAATTAGTTGTTGTTTTGTGGGAAAATGTTTTTTAGGTTGCATATAATTCTTATATTTCAACATTTTTCAAAACGAGTTAAATATTCTTAAAGAGTTTTTGTTTAAGAAACCGTTTTGAAAAGCTTGTTTGTTATGTTTTTTTAGTGTAAATTTTTCTTTGTATTAATTTGTATTAAATTGTAATTTTTCACTTCCGTTTATTGTGACAAAATGTATGTAATTGAAATTTTAAACGGAATTAAAATTATGTATGCATAAATAACTGTAATTTAAATGAAACTTAAATTTAACAAATTAACTAACTATTTAAGAGATAATTAAATTTATTTATATAAATTACAAAGTTAGACACTGTTATTTGAACTAGTTCCTAAAAACCTGCCAGTACTTAACGTTAATACTGCGAGAATTCTGGTTACTTACTCTCATCCTGGTTATTTACAATCATCCTGGTTATTTACACTCATCCTACTTACTTACTTACTACTTACTTACTTACTTACTTACTTACTTACTTACTTACTTACTTACTTACTTACTTACTTACTTACTTACTTACTTACTTACTTACTTACTTACTTACTTACTTACTTACTTACTTACTTACTTACTTACTTACTTACTTACTTACTTACTGACTTACTTACTTACTTACTTACTTACTTACTTACTTACTTACTTACTTACTTACTTACTTACTTACTTACTTACTTACTTACTTACTTACTTACTTACTTACTTACTTACTTACTTACTTACTTACTTACTTACTTACTTACTTACTTACTTACTTACTTACTTACTTACTTACTTACTTACTTACTTACTTACTTACTTACTTACTTACTTACTTACTTACTTCTTACTTACTTACTTACTTACTTACTTACTTACTTACTTACTTACTTACTTACTTACTTACTTACTTACTTACTTACTTACTTACTTACTTACTTACTTACTTACTTACTTACTTACTTACTTACTTACTTACTTACTTACTTACTTACTTACTTACTTACTTACTTACTTACTTACTTACTTACTTACTTACTTACTTACTTACTTACTTACTTACTTACTTACTTACTTACTTACTTACTTACTTACTTACTTACTTACTTACTTACTTACTTACTTACTTACTTACTTACTTACTTACTTACTTACTTACTTACTTACTTACTTACTTACTTACTTACTTACTTACTTACTTACTTACTTACTTACTTACTTACTTACTTACTTACTTACTTACTTACTTACTTACTTACTTACTTACTTACTTACTTACTTACTTACTTACTTACTTACTTACTTACTTACTTACTTACTTACTTACTTACTTACTTACTTACTTACTTACTTACTTACTTACTTACTTACTTACTTACTTACTTACTTACTTACTTACTTACTTACTTACTTACTTACTTACTTACTTACTTACTTACTTACTTACTTACTTACTTACTTACTTACTTACTTACTTACTTACTTACTTACTTACTTACTTTACTTACTTACTTACTTACTTACTTACTTACTTACTTACTTACTTACTTACTTACTTACTTACTTACTTACTTACTTACTTACTTACTTACTTACTACTTACTTACTTACTTACTTACTTACTACTTACTTACTTACTTACTTACTTACTTACTTACTTACTTACTTACTACTTACTTACTTACTTACTTACTTACTTACTTACTTACTTACTTACTTACTTACTTACTTACTTACTTACTTACTTACTTATTACTTACTTACTTACTTACTTACTTACTTACTTACTACTTACTTACTTACTTACTTACTTACTTACTTATTACTTACTTACTTACTTACTTACTTACTTACTTACTTACTTACTTACTTACTTACTTACACTTACTTACTTACTTACTTACTTACTTACTTACTTACTTACTTACTGACTTACTTACTTACTTACTTACTTACTTACTTACTTACTTTACTTACTTACTTACTTACTTACTTACTTATATACAGAACATTCGATAACTTTCCTTTAAGAACTTTTCCAAGTCCTTTTGCAACCCTAAAACAACGATTTTTACTATAATTCTGAACCGCACCTGTTTGTAAGGGATGAATTAGTGGCACAAATTAAAGTTTACATAGACACTTCCAGCCAATGCACTTGGCATTATGCCTACTAACCCTATTTTCCAGTGACGAGTCTATTTTGGCGCGTTGTGGGCTTCCTTATGAGTGTAGCAGTGTGTGTATGTGTTTCGGGGTGCTTTTAACATCGTTTTCGTTAAGGAAAATAAAAAAAGAAGAAGAGAGAAAAAAACAAAACAAACAAAAACAATGGAACATGCATGCACATAAACAACTTGAAAAAGCCCCCACACCCTCTGGCACACTCTCTTTATCATTACTCCTCTCATGCAACTCTCTGAAAAGCTGCATGAAAATTAAAAAAAGGAAATTTTATACACACAAGACATGCAGGCGGGCAATTTATATGTAAAATCAAAGAATCCCTTTTTGTTAAGGGATTGCAAGTTAATTCATTTTTTTATGATTGTAATAAGTTAAGGTTTGGGTTTGTAATAGAAGAAAAACTAAATATAAAATAATAGAAGAATAAAATAAGGGTTAAGTGGAAAGTGAAAATTTGTTGTGTGAAAGTTTTCACAGATTCAAACACTCATACGTTAGCGTATATGCCACATATTTTTATATATAGAGACTAAAAGGAGTTTTAAACATTTATACTACCAGCATATAATTTTGGTCAGTATTTTAAATGATGTATTCTTTAGATTAGCAATGCTTAAAGTTGTTTTCTTGTTTATGGTTAGAAAAATGGGTGTGAGAGCTTATCTGATTATTAATGGATATCGAGAGATTTAATCCAATTAAAACAAGTGGGAAGTGGGAGTGGCACACAAATAATCTGTCTATCGCCAAATCATTCTGTCTACCTAGATTTTGATTAGAGACCATAGTAAGTAGTTCAATTCTAGTTTAGTTCTAGTTTAATTCTAGTTCGGTTCAAGTTTGGTTCTAGTTTAGTTCTAGTTCAGTTCTGATTCAGTTCTAGTTCAGTTCTAGTTCAGTTCTAGTTCAGTTCTAGTTCAGTTCTAGTTCAGTTCTAGTTCGGTTCTAGTTCAGTTCTAGTTCAGTTCTAGTTCAGTTCTAGTTCAGTTCTAGTTCAGTTCTAGTTCAGTTCTGTTCTAGTTCAGTTCTAATTCAGTTCTAGTTCAGTTCTAGTTCAGTTCTAGTTCAGTTCAAGTTCAAGTTCAGTTCAAGTTCAGTTCAAGTTCAGTTCTAGTTCAGTT